>NC_092675.1:12881623-13185217 GCF_964355755.1 Antedon mediterranea
TTGGAATAGCTTCAAATCGCATTTGGAGACGTTTTAGACCAATTTGTGATTTTCGAAAAAACTTATCAACATAAAAACACCAAAGGGTTTAGAATAGCTTCAAATCGCATTTGGAGACGTTTTAGACCATTTTGTGATTTTGAAAAAACTTGTTAACATAAAAACACCAAAGTGCTTAGAATAGCTTCAAATCGCATTTGGAGACGTTTTAGACCATTTTGTGATTTTCGAAAAAACTTGTTAACATAAAAACACCAAAGTGCTTAGAATAGCTTCAAATCGTATTTGGAGACGTTTTAGACCATTTTGAGATTTTCGAAAAAACTTGGTTACACAAAAACATCAAAGTGCTTAAAATCACATTATAAACGGTTTTAGACCATTTTGAGCATTTCGATAACACTTTTCACACAAAAACATCAAAGAGCACAAAATAGCTTAATATCGTATTTAAAAACGTTTTAGACCATTTTGAGCATTTCGACAAAACTTTTTCACACAAAACACCAAAGTGCTTAGAATAGCTTCAAATCGCATTTGGAGACGTTTTAGACCAATTTGTGCATTTCGATGAAACTTGATTACACAAAAACATCAAAGTGCTTAAAATCACATTATAAACCGTTTTAGACCATTTTGAGCATTTCGATAACACTTTTCACACAAAAACATCAAAGAGCACAAAATAGCTTAATATCGTATTTAAAAACGTTTTAGACCATTTTGAGCATTTAGACAAAACTTTTTCACACAAAACACCAAAGTGCTTAGAATAGCTTCAAATCGCATTTGGAGACGTTTTAGAACATTTTGTGTTTTTCGAAAAAAACTGTTAACATAAAAACACCAAAGTGCTTAGAATAGCTTCAAATCGCATTTGGAGACGTTTTAGAACATTTTGTGTTCGTCGAAAAAACCTGTTAACATAAAAACACCAAAGTGCTTAGAATAGCTTCAAATCGCATTTGGAGACGTTTTAGACCATTTTGTGATTTTTGAAAAAACTTGTTAACATAAAAACACCAAAGTGCTTAGAATAGCTTCAAATCACATTTGGAGACGTTTTAGACCATTTTGTGATTTTCGAAAAAACTTGTTAACATAAAAACACGAAAGTGCTTAGAATAGCTTCAAATCGCATTTGGAAACGTTTTAGACCATTTTGTGATTTTCGAAAAAGATTGTTAACATAAAAACACCAAAGTGCTTAGAATCACAATATAAACCGTTTTAGACCATTTTGAGCATTTCGATAACAATTTTCACACAAAAACATCAAAGAGCACAAAATAGCTTAATATCGTATTTAAAAATGTTTTAGACCATTTTGAGCATTTAGATAAAACTTTTTCACACAAAACACCAAAGTGCTTAGAATAGCTTCAAATCGCATTTGGAGACGGTTTAGACCATTTTGTGATTTTGAAAAAACTTGTTAACATAAAAACACCAAAGTGCTTAGAATAGCTTCAAATCGCATTTGGAGACGTTTTAGACCATTTTGTGATTTTCGAAAGAACTTGTTAACATAAAAACACCAAAGTGCTTAGAATAGCTTCAAATCGTATTTGGAGACGTTTTAGACCATTTTGAGATTTTCGAAAAAACTTGGTTACACAAAAACATCAAAGTGCTTAAAATCACATTATAAACCGTTTTAGACCATTTTGAACATTTCGATAACACTTTTCACACAAAAACATCAAAGAGCACAAAATAGCTTAATATCGTATTTAAAAACGTTTTAGACCATTTTGAGCATTTCGACAAAACTTTTTCACACAAAACACCAAAGTGCTTAGAATAGCTTCAAATCGCATTTGGAGACGTTTTAGACCAATTTGTGCATTTCGATGAAACTTGATTACACAAAAACATCAACGTGCTTAAAATCACATTATAAACCGTTTTAGACCATTTTGAGCATTTCGATAACACTTTTCACACAAAAACATCAAAGAGCACAAAATAGCTTAATATCGTATTTAAAAATGTTTTAGACCATTTTTTGAGCATTTAGACAAAACTTTTTCACACAAAACACCAAAGTGCTTAGAATAGCTTCAAATCGCATTTGGAGACGTTTTAGACCATTTTGTGATTTTCGAAAAAACTTATCAACATAAAAACACCAAAGGGTTTAGAATAGCTTCAAATCGCATTTGGAGACGTTTTAGACCATTTTGTGATTTTTGAAAAAACTTGTTAACATAAAAACACCAAAGTGCTTAGAATAGCTTCAAATCACATTTGGAGACGTTTTAGACCATTTTGTGATTTTCGAAAAAACTTGTTAACATAAAAACACGAAAGTGCTTAGAATAGCTTCAAATCGCATTTGGAAACGTTTTAGACCATTTTGTGATTTTCGAAAAAGATTGTTAACATAAAAACACCAAAGTGCTTAGAATCACAATATAAACCGTTTTAGACCATTTTGAGCATTTCGATAACAATTTTCACACAAAAACATCAAAGAGCACAAAATAGCTTAATATCGTATTTAAAAATGTTTTAGACCATTTTGAGCATTTAGATAAAATTTTTCACACAAAACACCAAAGTGCTTAGAATAGCTTCAAATCGCATTTGGAGACGGTTTAGACCATTTTGTGATTTTGAAAAAACTTGTTAACATAAAAACACCAAAGTGCTTAGAATAGCTTCAAATCACATTTGGAGACGTTTTAGACCATTTTGTGATTTTGAACAAACTTGTTAACATAAAAACACCAAAGTGCTTAGAATAGCTTCAAATCGTATTTGGAGACGTTTTAGACCATTTTGAGATTTTCGAAAAAACTTGGTTACACAAAAACATCAAAGTGCTTAAAATCACATTATAAACCGTTTTAGACCATTTTGAGCATTTCGATAACACTTTTCACACAAAAACATCAAAGAGCACAAAATAGCTTAATATCGTATTTAAAAACGTTTTAGACCATTTTGAGCATTTCGACAAAACTTTTTCACACAAAACACCAAAGTGCTTAGAATAGCTTCAAATCGCATTTGGAGACGTTTTAGACCAATTTGTGCATTTCGATGAAACTTGATTACACAAAAACATCAAAGTGCTTAAAATCACATTATAAAACGTTTTAGACCATTTTGAGCATTTCGATAACACTTTTCACACAAAAACATCAAAGAGCACAAAATAGCTTAATATCGTATTTAAAAACGTTTTAGACCATTTTGAGCATTTAGACAAAACTTTTTCACACAAAACACCAAAGTGCTTAGAATAGCTTCAAATCGCATTTGGAGACGTTTTAGACCATTTTGTGCATTTCGATGAAACTTGGTTACACAAAAACATCAAAGTGCTTAAAATCACATTATAAATCGTTTTAGACCATTTTGAGCATTTCGACAAAACTTTTTCACACAAAATACCAAAGTGCTTAGAATAGCTTCAAATCGCATTTGGAGACGTTTTAGACCATTTTGTGATTTTCGAAAAAACTTTTTAACATAAAAACACCAAAGTGCTTAGAATAGCTTCAAATCACATTTGGAGACATTTTAGACCATTTTGTGATTTTCGATAAAACTTGTTAACATAAAAACACGAAGTTCTTAGAATAGCTTCAAATCGCATTTGGAAACGTTTTAGACCATTTTGTGATTTTCGAAAAAAATTGTTAACATAAAAACACCAAAGTGCTTAGAATCACATTATAAACCGTTTTAGACCATTTTGAGCATTTCGATAACAATTTTCACACAAAAACATCAAAGAGCACAAAATAGCTTAATATCGTATTTAAAAATGTTTTAGACCATTTTGAGCATTTAGATAAAACTTTTTCACACAAAACACCAAAGTGCTTAGAATAGCTTCAAATCGCATTTGGAGACGTTTTAGACCATTTTGTGATTTTTGAAAAAACTTGTTAACATAAAAACACCAAAGTGCTTAGAATAGCTTCAAATCACATTTGGAGACGTTTTAGACCATTTTGTGATTTTCGAAAAAACTTGTTAACATAAAAACACGAAAGTGCTTAGAATAGCTTCAAATCGCATTTGGAAACGTTTTAGACCATTTTGTGATTTTCGAAAAAACTTGTTAACATAAAAACACGAAAGTGCTTAGAATAGCTTCAAATCGCATTTGGAAACGTTTTAGACCATTTTGTGATTTTCGAAAAAACTTGTTAACATAAAAACACGAAAGTGCTTAGAATAGCTTCAAATCGCATTTGGAAACGTTTTAGACCATTTTGTGATTTTCGAAAAAAAATTGTTAACATAAAAACACCAAAGTGTTTAGAATAGCTTCAAATCGCATTTGGAGACGTTTTAGACCAATTTGTGATTTTCGAAAAAACTTATCAACATAAAAACACCAAAGGGTTTAGAATAGCTTCAAATCGCATTTGGAGACGTTTTAGACCATTTTGTGATTTTGAAAAAACTTGTTAACATAAAAACACCAAAGTGCTTAGAATAGCTTCAAATCGCATTTGGAGACGTTTTAGACCATTTTGTGATTTTCGAAAAAACTTGTTAACATAAAAACACCAAAGTGCTTAGAATAGCTTCAAATCGTATTTGGAGACGTTTTAGACCATTTTGAGATTTTCGAAAAAACTTGGTTACACAAAAACATCAAAGTGCTTAAAATCACATTATAAACCGTTTTAGACCATTTTGAGCATTTCGGTAACACTTTTCACACAAAAACATCAAAGAGCACAAAATAGCTTAATATCGTATTTAAAAACGTTTTAGACCATTTTGAGCCTTTAGACAAAACTTTTTCACACAAAACACCAAAGTGCTTAGAATAGCTTCAAATCGCATTTGGAGACGTTTTAGACCATTTTGTGCATTTCGATGAAACTTGGTTACACAAAAACATCAAAGTGCTTAAAATCACATTATAAATCGTTTTAGACCATTTTGAGCATTTCGACAAAACTTTTTCACACAAAATACCAAAGTGCTTAGAATAGCTTCAAATCGCATTTGGAGACGTTTTAGACCATTTTGTGATTTTCGAAAAAACTTTTTAACATAAAAACACCAAAGTGCTTAGAATAGCTTCAAATCACATTTGGAGACGTTTTAGACCATAAGTGCTTAGAATCACATTATAAACCGTTTTAGACCATTTTGAGCATTTCGATAACAATTTTCACACAAAAACATCAAAGAGCACAAAATAGCTTAATATCGTATTTAAAAATGTTTTAGACCATTTTGAGCATTTAGATAAAACTTTTTCACACAAAACACCAAAGTGCTTAGAATAGCTTCAAATCGCATTTGGAGACGTTTTAGACCATTTTGTGATTTTTGAAAAAACTTGTTAACATAAAAACACCAAAGTGCTTAGAATAGCTTCAAATCACATTTGGAGACGTTTTAGACCATTTTGTGATTTTCGAAAAAACTTGTTAACATAAAAACACGAAAGTGCTTAGAATAGCTTCAAATCGCATTTGGAAACGTTTTAGACCATTTAGTGATTTTCGAAAAAACTTGTTAACATAAAAACACGAAAGTGCTTAGAATAGCTTCAAATCGCATTTGGAAACGTTTTAGACCATTTTGTGATTTTCGAAAAAAATTGTTAACATAAAAACACCAAAGTGTTTAGAATAGCTTCAAATCGCATTTGGAGACGTTTTAGACCAATTTGTGATTTTCGAAAAAACTTATCAACATAAAAACACCAAAGGGTTTAGAATAGCTTCAAATCGCATTTGGAGACGTTTTAGACCATTTTGTGATTTTCGAAAAAACTTGTTAACATAAAAACACGAAAGTGCTTAGAATAGCTTCAAATCGCATTTGGAAACGTTTTAGACCATTTTGTGATTTTCGGAAAAACTTGTTAACATAAAAACATGAAAGTGCTTAGAATAGCTTCAAATCGTATTTGGAGACGTTTTAGACCATTTTGTGATTTTCGAAAAAAACTGTTAACATAAAAACACCAAAGTGCTTAGAATAGCTTCAAATCGCATTTGGAGATGTTTTAGAACATTTTGTGTTCTTCGAAAAAACCTGTTAACATAAAAACACCAAAGTGCTTAGAATAGCTTCAAATCGCATTTGGAGACGTTTTAGACCATTTTGTGATTTTTGAAAAAACTTGTTAACATAAAAACACCAAAGTGCTTAGAATAGCTTCAAATCACATTTGGAGACGTTTTAGACCATTTTGTGATTTTCGAAAAAACTTGTTAACATAAAAACACGAAAGTGGTTAGAATAGCTTCAAATCGCATTTGGAAACGTTTTAGACCATTTTGTGATTTTCGAAAAAGATTGTTAACATAAAAACACCAAAGTGCTTAGAATCACAATATAAACCGTTTTAGACCATTTTGAGCATTTCGATAACAATTTTCACACAAAAACATCAAAGAGCACAAAATAGCTTAATATCGTATTTAAAAATGTTTTAGACCATTTTGAGCATTTAGATAAAACTTTTTCACACAAAACACCAAAGTGCTTAGAATAGCTTCAAATCGCATTTGGAGACGGTTTAGACCATTTTGTGATTTTGAAAAAAACTTGTTAACATAAAAACACCAAAGTGCTTAGAATAGCTTCAAATCGCATTTGGAGACGTTTTAGACCATTTTGTGATTTTCGAAAGAACTTGTTAACATAAAAACACCAAAGTGCTTAAAATAGCTTCAAATCGTATTTGGAGACGTTTTAGACCATTTTGAGATTTTCGAAAAAACTTGGTTACACAAAAACATCAAAGTGCTTAAAATCACATTATAAACCGTTTTAGACCATTTTGAACATTTCGATAACACTTTTCACACAAAAACATCAAAGAGCACAAAATAGCTTAATATCGTATTTAAAAACGTTTTAGACCATTTTGAGCATTTCGACAAAACTTTTTCACACAAAACACCAAAGTGCTTAGAATAGCTTCAAATCGCATTTGGAGACGTTTTAGACCAATTTGTGCATTTCGATGAAACTTGATTACACAAAAACATCAACGTGCTTAAAATCACATTATAAACCGTTTTAGACCATTTTGAGCATTTCGATAACACTTTTCACACAAAAACATCAAAGAGCACAAAATAGCTTAATATCGTATTTAAAAACGTTTTAGACCATTTTTTGAGCATTTAGACAAAACTTTTTCACACAAAACACCAAAGTGCTTAGAATAGCTTCAAATCGCATTTGGAGACGTTTTAGACCATTTTGTGATTTTCGAAAAAACTTATCAACATAAAAACACCAAAGGGTTTAGAATAGCTTCAAATCGCATTTGGAGACGTTTTAGACCATTTTGTGATTTTTGAAAAAACTTGTTAACATAAAAACACCAAAGTGCTTAGAATAGCTTCAAATCACATTTGGAGACGTTTTAGACCATTTTGTGATTTTCGAAAAAACTTGTTAACATAAAAACACGAAAGTGCTTAGAATAGCTTCAAATCGCATTTGGAAACGTTTTAGACCATTTTGTGATTTTCGAAAAAGATTGTTAACATAAAAACACCAAAGTGCTTAGAATCACAATATAAACCGTTTTAGACCATTTTGAGCATTTCGATAACAATTTTCACACAAAAACATCAAAGAGCACAAAATAGCTTAATATCGTATTTAAAAATGTTTTAGACCATTTTGAGCATTTAGATAAAATTTTTCACACAAAACACCAAAGTGCTTAGAATAGCTTCAAATCGCATTTGGAGACGGTTTAGACCATTTTGTGATTTTGAAAAAACTTGTTAACATAAAAACACCAAAGTGCTTAGAATAGCTTCAAATCGCATTTGGAGACGTTTTAGACCATTTTGTGATTTTTGAAAAAACTTGTTAACATAAAAACACCAAAGTGCTTAGAATAGCTTCAAATCGTATTTGGAGACGTTTTAGACCATTTTGAGATTTTCGAAAAAACTTGGTTACACAAAAACATCAAAGTGCTTAAAATCACATTATAAACCGTTTTAGACCATTTTGAACATTTCGATAACACTTTTCACACAAAAACATCAAAGAGCACAAAATAGCTTAATATCGTATTTAAAAACGTTTTAGACCATTTTGAGCATTTCGACAAAACTTTTTCACACAAAACACCAAAGTGCTTAGAATAGCTTCAAATCGCATTTGGAGACGTTTTAGACCAATTTGTGCATTTCGATGAAACTTGATTACACAAAAACATCAACGTGCTTAAAATCACATTATAAACCGTTTTAGACCATTTTGAGCATTTCGATAACACTTTTCACACAAAAACATCAAAGAGCACAAAATAGCTTAATATCGTATTTAAAAACGTTTTAGACCATTTTGAGCATTTAGACAAAACTTTTTCACACAAAACACCAAAGTGCTTAGAATAGCTTCAAATCGCATTTGGAGACGTTTTAGACCATTTTGTGCATTTCGATGAAACTTGGTTACACAAAAACATCAAAGTGCTTAAAATCACATTATAAATCGTTTTAGACCATTTTGAGCATTTCGACAAAACTTTTTCACACAAAATACCAAAGGGCTTAGAATAGCTTCAAATCGCATTTGGAGACGTTTTAGACCATTTTGTGATTTTCGAAAAAACTTTTTAACATAAAAAGACCAAAGTGCTTAGAATAGCTTCAAATCACATTTGGAGACGTTTTAGACCATTTTGTGATTTTCGAAAAAACTTGTTAACATAAAAACACGAAAGTGCTTAGAATAGCTTCAAATCGCATTTGGAAACGTTTTAGACCATTTTGTGATTTTCGAAAAAAATTGTTAACATAAAAACACCAAAGTGCTTAGAATCACATTATAAACCGTTTTATACCATTTTGAGCATTTCGATAACAATTTTCACACAAAAACATCAAAGAGCACAAAATAGCTTAATATCGTATTTAAAAATGTTTTAGACCATTTTGAGCATTTAGATAAAACTTTTTCACACAAAACACCAAAGTGCTTAGAATAGCTTCAAATCGCATTTTGAGACGTTTTAGACCATTTTGTGATTTTTGAAAAAACTTGTTAACATAAAAACACCAAAGTGCTTAGAATAGCTTCAAATCACATTTGGAGACGTTTTAGACCATTTTGTGATTTTCGAAAAAACTTATCAACATAAAAACACCAAAGGGTTTAGAATAGCTTCAAATCGCATTTGGAGACGTTTTAGACCATTTTGTGATTTTGAAAAAACTTGTTAACATAAAAACACCAAAGTGCTTAGAATAGCTTCAAATCGCATTTGGAGACGTTTTAGACTATTTTGTGATTTTCGAAAAAACTTGTTAACATAAAAACACCAAAGTGCTTAGAATAGCTTCAAATCGTATTTGGAGACGTTTTAGACCATTTTGAGATTTTCGAAAAAACTTGGTTACACAAAAACATCAAAGTGCTTAAAATCACATTATAAACCGTTTTAGACCATTTTGAGAATTTCGATAACACTTTTCACACAAAAACATCAAAGAGCACAAAATAGCTTAATATCGTATTTAAAAACGTTTTAGACCATTTTGAGCATTTCGACAAAACTTTTTCACACAAAACACCAAAGTGCTTAGAATAGCTTCAAATCGCATTTGGAGACGTTTTAGACCAATTTGTGCATTTCGATGAAACTTGATTACACAAAAACATCAAAGTGCTTAAAATCACATTATAAACCGTTTTAGACCATTTTGAGCATTTCGATAACACTTTTCACACAAAAACATCAAAGAGCACAAAATAGCTTAATATCGTATTTAAAAACGTTTTAGACCATTTTGAGCATTTAGACAAAACTTTTTCACACAAAACACCAAAGTGCTTAGAATAGCTTCAAATCGCATTTGGAGACGTTTTAGACCATTTTGTGCATTTCGATGAAACTTGGTTACACAAAAACATCAAAGTGCTTAAAATCACATTATAAATCGTTTTAGACCATTTTGAGCATTTCGACAAAACTTTTTCACACAAAATACCAAAGTGCTTAGAATAGCTTCAAATCGCATTTTGAGACGTTTTAGACCATTTTGTGATTTTCGAAAAAACTTTTTAACATAAAAACACCAAAGTGCTTAGAATAGCTTCAAATCACATTTGGAGACATTTTAGACCAAAAGTGCTTAGAATCACATTATAAACCGTTTTAGACCATTTTGAGCATTTCGATAACAATTTTCACACAAAAACATCAAAGAGCACAAAATAGCTTAATATCGTATTTAAAAATGTTTTAGACCATTTTGAGCATTTAGATAAAACTTTTTCACACAAAACACCAAAGTGCTTAGAATAGCTTCAAATCGCATTTGGAGACGTTTTAGACCATTTTGTGATTTTTGAAAAAACTTGTTAACATAAAAACACCAAAGTGTTAGAATAGCTTCAAATCACATTTGGAGACGTTTCAGACCATTTTGTGATTTTCGAAAAAACTTGTTAACAAAAAAACACGAAAGTGCTTAGAATAGCTTCAAATCGAATTTGGAAACGTTTTAGACCATTTTGTGATTTTCGAAAAAACTTGTTAACATAAAAACACGAAAGTGCTTAGAATAGCTTCAAATCGCATTTGGAAACGTTTTAGACCATTTTGTGATTTTCGATAAAAATTGTTAACATAAAAACACCAAAGTGTTTAGAATAGCTTCAAATCGCATTTGGAGACGTTTTAGACCAATTTGTGATTTTCGAAAAAACTTATCAACATAAAAACACCAAAGGGTTTAGAATAGCTTCAAATCGCATTTGGAGACGTTTTAGACCATTTTGTGATTTTGAAAAAACTTGTTAACATAAAAACACCAAAGTGCTTAGAATAGCTTCAAATCGCATTTGGAGACGTTTTAGACCATTTTGTGATTTTCGAAAAAACTTGTTAACATAAAAACACCAAAGTGCTTAGAATAGCTTCAAATCGTATTTGGAGACGTTTTAGACCATTTTGAGATTTTCGAAAAAACTTGGTTACACAAAAACATCAAAGTGCTTAAAATCACATTATAAACCGTTTTAGACCATTTTGAGCATTTCGATAACACTTTTCACACAAAAACATCAAAGAGCACAAAATAGCTTAATATCGTATTTAAAAACGTTTTAGACCATTTTGAGCATTTCGACAAAACTTTTTCACACAAAACACCAAAGTGCTTAGAATAGCTTCAAATCGCATTTGGAGACGTTTTAGACCAATTTGTGCTTTTCGATGAAACTTGATTTGCTTAGAATAGCTTCAAATCACATTTGGAGACGTTTTAGACCATTTTGTGATTTTCGAAAAAACTTGTTAACATAAAAACACGAAAGTGCTTAGAATCACATTATAAACCGTTTTAGACCATTTTGAGCATTTCGATAACAATTTTCACACAAAAACATCAAAGAGCACAAAATAGCTTAATATCGTATTTAAAAATGTTTTAGACCATTTTGAGCATTTAGAAAAAACTTTTTCACACAAAACACCAAAGTGCTTAGAATAGCTTCAAATCGTATTTGGAGACGTTTTAGACCATTTTGAGATTTTCGAAAAAACTTGGTTACACAAAAATATCAAAGTGCTTAAAATCACATTATAAACCGTTTTAGACCATTTTGAGCATTTCGATAACACTTTTCACACAAAAACATCAAAGAGCACAAAATAGCTTAATATCGTATTTAAAAACGTTTTAGACCATTTTGAGCATTTCGACAAAACTTTTTCACACAAAACACCAAAGTGCTTAGAATAGCTTCAAATCGCATTTGGAGACGTTTTAGACCAATTTGTGCATTTCGATGAAACTTGGTTACACAAAAACATCAAAGTGCTTAAAATCACATTATAAATCGTTTTAGACCATTTTGAGCATTTCGATAACACTTTTCACACAAAAACATCAAAGAGCACAAAATAGCTTAATATCTTATTTAAAAACGTTTTAGACCATTTTGAGCATTTAGACAAAACTTTTTCACACAAAACACCAAAGTGCTTAGAATAGCTTCAAATCGCATTTGGAGACGTTTTAGACCATTTTGTGATTTTCAAAAAAACTTGTTAACATAAAAACACCAAAGTGCTTAGAATAGCTTCAAATCGTATTTGGAGACGTTTTAGACCATTTTGTGATTTTCGAAAAAACTTGTAAACATAAAAACACCAAAGTGCTTAGAATAGCTTCAAATCGCATTTGGAGACATTTTAGACCAATTTGTGATTTTCGAAAAAAACTTGTCAACATAAAAACACCAAAGTGTTTAGAATAGCTTCAAATCGCATTTGGAGACGTTTTAGACCAATTTGTGATTTTCGAAAAAACTTATCAACATAAAAACACCAAAGGGTTTAGAATAGCTTCAAATCGCATTTGGAGACGTTTTAGACCATTTTGTGATTTTTGAAAAAAACTTGTTAACATAAAAACACGAAAGTGCTTAGAATAGCTTCAAATCGCATTTGGAAACGTTTTAGACCATTTTGTGATTTTCGAAAAAACTTGTTAACATAAAAACACGAAAGTGCTTAGAATAGCTTCAAATCGCATTTGGAAACGTTTTAGACCATTTTGTGATTTTCGAAAAAAATTGTTAACATAAAAACACCAAAGTGCTTAGAATAGCTTCAAATCGCATTTGGAGACATTTTAGACCAATTTGTGATTTTCGAAAAAAACTTGTCAACATAAAAACACCAAAGTGTTTAGAATAGCTTCAAATCGCATTTGGAGACGTTTTAGACCAATTTGTGATTTTCGAAAAAACTTATCAACATAAAAACACCAAAGGGTTTAGAATAGCTTCAAATCGCATTTGGAGACGTTTTAGACCATTTTGTGATTTTTGAAAAAAACTTGTTAACATAAAAACACGAAAGTGCTTAGAATAGCTTCAAATCGCATTTGGAAACGTTTTAGACCATTTTGTGATTTTCGAAAAAACTTGTTAACATAAAAACACGAAAGTGCTTAGAATAGCTTCAAATCGCATTTGGAAACGTTTTAGACCATTTTGTGATTTTCGAAAAAAATTGTTAACATAAAAACACCAAAGTGCTTAGAATAGCTTCAAATCGCATTTGGAGACATTTTAGACCAATTTGTGATTTTCGAAAAAAACTTGTCAACATAAAAACACCAAAGTGTTTAGAATAGCTTCAAATCGCATTTGGAGACGTTTTAGACCAATTTGTGATTTTCGAAAAAACTTATCAACATAAAAACACCAAAGGGTTTAGAATAGCTTCAAATCGCATTTGGAGACGTTTTAGACCATTTTGTGATTTTTGAAAAAAACTTGTTAACATAAAAACACGAAAGTGCTTAGAATAGCTTCAAATCGCATTTGGAAACGTTTTAGACCATTTTGTGATTTTCGAAAAAACTTGTTAACATAAAAACACGAAAGTGCTTAGAATAGCTTCAAATCGCATTTGGAAACGTTTTAGACCATTTTGTGATTTTCGAAAAAAATTGTTAACATAAAAACACCAAAGTGCTTAGAATAGCTTCAAATCGCATTTGGAAACGTTTTAGACCATTTTGTTATTTTCGAAAAAAATTGTTAACATAAAAACACCAAAGTGCTTAGAATCACATTATAAACCGTTTTAGACCATTTTGAGCATTTCGATAACAATTTTCACACAAAAACATCAAAGAGCACAAAATAGCTTAATATCGTATTTAAAAATGTTTTAGACCATTTTGAGCATTTAGATAAAACTTTTTCACAAAAAACACCAAAGTGCTTAGAATAGCTTCAAATCGCATTTGGAGACGTTTTAGACCATTTTGTGATTTTTGAAAAAACTTGTTAACATAAAAACACCAAAGTGCTTAGAATAGCTTCAAATCACATTTGGAGACGTTTTAGACCATTTTGTGATTTTCGAAAAAACTTGTTAACATAAAAACACGAAACTGCTTAGAATAGCTTCAAATCGCATTTGGAAACGTTTTAGACCATTTTGTGATTTTCGAAAAAACTTGTTAACATAAAAACACGAAAGTGCTTAGAATAGCTTCAAATCGCATTTGGAAACGTTTTAGACCATTTTGTGATTTTCGAAAAAAATTGTTAACATAAAAACACCAAAGTGTTTAGAATAGCTTCAAATCGCATTTGGAGACGTTTTAGACCAATTTGTGATTTTCGAAAAAACTTATCAACATAAAAACACCAAAGGGTTTAGAATAGCTTCAAATCGCATTTGGAGACGTTTTAGACCATTTTGTGATTTTCGAAAAAACTTGTTAACATAAAAACACGAAAGTGCTTAGAATAGCTTCAAATCGCATTTGGAAACGTTTTAGACCATTTTGTGATTTTCGAAAAAACTTGTTAACATAAAAACATGAAAGTGCTTAGAATAGCTTCAAATCGTATTTGGAGACGTTTTAGACCATTTTTTGATTTTCGAAAAAACTTGTTAACATAAAAACACCAAAGTGCTTAGAATAGCTTCAAATCGCATTTGGAGACGTTTTAGACCATTTTGTGCATTTCGATGAAACTTGGTTACACAAAAACATCAAAGTGCTTAAAATCACATTATAAACCATTTTAGACCATTTTGAGCATTTCGATAACACTTTTCACACAAAAACATCAAAGAGCACAAAATAGCTTAATATCGTATTTAAAAACGTTTTAGACCATTTTGAGCATTTCGACAAAACTTTTTCACACAAAACACCAAAGTGCTTAGAATAGCTTCAAATCGCATTTGGAAACGTTTTAGACCATTTTGTGATTTTCGAAAAAAATTGTTAACATAAAAACACCAAAGTGCTTAGAATCACATTATAAACCGTTTTAGACCATTTTGAGCATTTCGATAACAATTTTCACACAAAAACATCAAAGAGCACAAAATAGCTTAATATCGTATTTAAAAATGTTTTAGACCATTTTGAGCATTTGGATAAAACTTTTTCACACAAAACACCAAAGTGCTTAGAATAGCTTCAAATCGCATTTGGAGACGTTTTAGACCATTTTGTGATTTTTGAAAAAAATTGTTAACATAAAAACACCAAAGTGCTTAGAATAGCTTCAAATCACATTTGGAGACGTTTTAGACCATTTTGTGATATTCGAAAAAACTTGTTAACATAAAAACACGAAAGTGCTTAGAATAGCTTCAAATCGCATTTGGAAACGTTTTAGACAATTTTGTGATTTTCGAAAAAACTTGTTAACATAAAAACACCAAAGTGCTTAGAATAGCTTCAAATCGCATTTGGAAACGTTTTAGACCATTTTGTTATTTTCAAAAAAAATTGTTAACATAAAAACACCAAAGTGCTTAGAATCACATTATAAACCGTTTTAGACCATTTTGAGCATTTCGATAACAATTTTCACACAAAAACATCAAAGAGCACAACATAGCTTAATATCGTATTTAAAAATGTTTTAGACCATTTTGAGCATTTAGATAAAACTTTTTCACACAAAACACCAAAGTGCTTAGAATAGCTTCAAATCGCATTTGGAGACGTTTTAGACCATTTTGTGATTTTTGAAAAAACTTGTTAACATAAAAACACCAAAGTGCTTAGAATAGCTTCAAATCACATTTGGAGACGTTTTAGACCATTTTGTGATTTTCGAAAAAACTTGTTAACATAAAAACACGAAAGTGCTTAGAATAGCTTCAAATCGCATTTGGAAACGTTTTAGACCATTTTGTGATTTTCGAAAAAACTTGTTAACATAAAAACACGAAAGTGCTTAGAATAGCTTCAAATCGCATTTGGAAACGTTTTAGACCATTTTGTGATTTTCGAAAAAAATTGTTAACATAAAAACACCAAAGTGTTTAGAATAGCTTCAAATCGCATTTGGAGACGTTTTAGACCAATTTGTGATTTTCGAAAAAACTTATCAACATAAAAACACCAAAGGGTTTAGAATAGCTTCAAATCGCATTTGGAGACGTTTTAGACCATTTTGTGATTTTCGAAAAAACTTGTTAACATAAAAACACGAAAGTGCTTAGAATAGCTTCAAATCGCATTTGGAAACGTTTTAGACAATTTTGTGATTTTCGAAAAAACTTGTTAACATAAAAACATGAAAGTGCTTAGAATAGCTTCAAATCGTATTTGGAGACGTTTTAGACCATTTTGTGATTTTCGAAAAAACTTGTTAACATAAAAACACCAAAGTGCTTAGAAAAGCTTCAAATCGCATTTGGAGACGTTTTAGACCATTTTGTGCATTTCGATGAAACTTGGTTACACAAAAACATCAAAGTGCTTAAAATCACATTATAAACCATTTTAGACCATTTTGAGCATTTCGATAACACTTTTCACACAAAAACATCAAAGAGCACAAAATAGCTTAATATCGTATTTAAAAACGTTTTAGACCATTTTGAGCATTTCGACAAAACTTTTTCACACAAAACACCAAAGTGCTTAGAATAGCTTCAAATCGCATTTGGAGACGTTTTAGACCATTTTGTGATTTTCGAAAAAACTTGTTAACATAAAAACATCAAAGTGTACAGAATAACTTCAAATCGCATTTGGAGACCGTTTTAGGCCAATTTGTGATTTTCGAAAAAACTTGTTAACCTAAAAATACCAAAGTGTTTAGAATAGCTTCAAATCGCATTTGGAGACGTTTTAGACCATTTTGTGATTTTCGAAAAAACTTGTTAACATAAAAACACCAAAGTGCTTCAAATCGCATTTGGAGACATTTTAGACCAATTTGTGATTTTTGAAAAAACTTGTTAACATAAAAACACCAAAGTGCTTACAATAGCTTCAAATCGTATTTGGAGACGTTTTAG
Organism: Antedon mediterranea; assembly: GCF_964355755.1. Lineage (NCBI taxonomy): Eukaryota > Metazoa > Echinodermata > Crinoidea > Comatulida > Antedonidae > Antedon > Antedon mediterranea. The sequence continues at coordinate 12,898,398 of NC_092675.1, forward strand.
ACCATTTTGTGATTTTCGAAAAAACTTGTTAACATAAAAACACCAAAGTACTTAGAATAGCTTCAAATCGCATTTGGAGACGTTTTAGACCATTTTATGCATTTCGATGAAACTTGGATACACAAAAACATCAAAGTGCTTAAAATCACATTATAATCCGTTTTAGACTATTTTGAGCATTTCGATAACACTTTTCACACAAAAACATCAAAGAGCACAAAATAGCTTAATATCGTATTTAAAAACGTTTTAGACCATTTTGAGCATTTCGACAAAACTTTTTCACACAAAACACCAAAGTGCTTAGAATAGCTTCAAATCGCATTTGGAGACGTTTTAGACCATTTTGTGATTTTCGAAAAAAATTGTTAACATAAAAACATCAAAGTGAACAGAATAGCTTCAAATCGCATTTGGAGACATTTTAGACCAATTTGTGATTTTCGAAAAAACTTGTCAACATAAAAACACCAAAGTGTTTAGAATAGCTTCAAATCGCATTTGGAGACGTGTTAGACCAATTTGTGATTTTCGAAAAAACTTATCAACATAAAAACACCAAAGGGTTTAGAATATCTTCAAATCGCATTTGGAGACGTTTTAGACCATTTTGTGATTTTCGAAAAAACTTGTTAACATAAAAACACCAAAGTGCTTAGAAAAGCTTCAAATCGCATTTGGAGACGTTTTAGACCATTTTGTGATTTTCAAAAAAAATTGTTAACATAAAAACACCAAAGTGCATAGAATCACATTATAAACCGTTTTAGACCATTTAGAGCATTTCGATAACAATTTTCACACAAAAACATCAATGAGCACAAAATAGCTTAATATCGTATTTAAAAATGTTTTAGACCATTTTGAGCATTTAGACAAAACTTTTTCACACAAAACACCAAAGTGCTTAGAATAGCTTCAAATCGCATTTGGAGACGTTTTAGACAATTTTGTGATTTTCGAAAAAACTTGGTTACACAAAAACATCAAAGTGCTTAAAATCACATTATAAACCGTTTTAGACCATTTTGAGCATTTCGATAACACTTTTCACACAAAAACATCATAGAGCACAAAATAGCTTAATATCGTATTTAAAAACGTTTTAGACCATTTTGAGCATTTCGACAAAACTTGTTAACATAAAAACACCAAAGTGCTTAGAATGGCTTCAATCGCATTTGGAGACGCTTTAGACCATTTTGTGATTTTCGAAAAAAATTGTTAACATAAAAACACCAAAGTGCTTAGAATCACATTATAAACCGTTTTAGACCATTTTGAGCATTTCGATAACAATTTTCACACAAAAACATCAAAGAGCACAAAATAGCTTAATATCGTATTTAAAAATGTTTTAGACCATTTTGAGCATTTAGAAAAAACTTTTTCACACAAAACACCAAAGTGCTTAGAATAGCTTCAAATCGTATTTGGAGACGTTTTAGACCATTTTGAGATTTTCGAAAAAACTTGGTTACACAAAAACATCAAAGTGCTTAAAATCACATTATAAACCGTTTTAGACCATTTTGAGCATTTCGATAACACTTTTCACACAAAAACATCAAAGAGCACAAAATAGCTTAATATCGTATTTAAAAACGTTTTAGACCATTTTGAGCATTTCGACAAAACTTTTTCACACAAAACACCAAAGTGCTTAGAATAGCTTCAAATCGCATTTGGAGACGTTTTAGACCAATTTGTGCATTTCGATGAAACTTGGTTACACAAAAACATCAAAGTGCTTAAAATCACATTATAAATCGTTTTAGACCATTTTGAGCATTTCGATAACACTTTTCACACAAAAACATCAAAGAGCACAAAATAGCTTAATATCTTATTTAAAAACGTTTTAGACCATTTTGAGCATTTAGACAAAACTTTTTCACACAAAACACCAAAGTGCTTAGAATAGCTTCAAATCGCATTTGGAGACGTTTTAGACCATTTTGTGATTTTCAAAAAAACTTGTTAACATAAAAACACCAAAGTGCTTAGAATAGCTTCAAATCGCATTTGGAGACATTTTAGACCAATTTGTGATTTTCGAAAAAAACTTGTCAACATAAAAACACCAAAGTGTTTAGAATAGCTTCAAATCGCATTTGGAGACGTTTTAGACCAATTTGTGATTTTCGAAAAAACTTATCAACATAAAAACACCAAAGGGTTTAGAATAGCTTCAAATCGCATTTTGAGACGTTTTAGACCATTTTTGTGATTTTCGAAAAAACTTGTTAACATAAAAACACGAAAGTGCTTAGAATAGCTTCAAATCGCATTTGGAAACGTTTTATTCCATTTTGTGATTTTCGAAAAAAATTGTTAACATAAAAACACCAAAGTGCTTAGAATCCCATTATAAACCGTTTTAGACCATTTTGAGCATTTCGATAACAATTTTCACACAAAAACATCAAAGAGCACAAAATAGCTTAATATCGTATTTAAAAATGTTTTAGACCATTTTGAGCATTTAGATAAAACTTTTTCACACAAAACACCAAAGTGCTTAGAATAGCTTCAAATCGCATTTGGAGACGTTTTAGACCATTTTGTGATTTTTGAAAAAACTTGTTAACATAAAAACACCAAAGTGCTTAGAATAGCTTCAAATCACATTTGGAGACGTTTTAGACCATTTTGTGATTTTCGAAAAAACTTGTTAACATAAAAACACGAAAGTGCTTAGAATAGCTTCAAATCGCATTTGGAAACGTTTTAGACCATTTAGTGATTTTCGAAAAAAATTGTTAACATAAAAACACCAAAGTGTTTAGAATAGCTTCAAATCGCATTTGGAGACGTTTTAGACCAATTTGTGATTTTCGAAAAAACTTATCAACATAAAAACACCAAAGGGTTTAGAATAGCTTCAAATCGCATTTGGAGACGTTTTAGACCATTTTGTGATTTTCGAAAAAACTTGTTAACATAAAAACACGAAAGTGCTTAGAATAGCTTCAAATCGCATTTGGAAACGTTTTAGACCATTTTGTGATTTTCGAAAAAACTTGTTAACATAAAAACATGAAAGTGCTTAGAATAGCTTCAAATCGTATTTGGAGACGTTTTAGACCATTTTGTGATTTTCGAAAAAACTTGTTAACATAAAAACACCAATGTGCTTAGAATAGCTTCAAATCGCATTTGGAGACGTTTTAGACCATTTTGTGCATTTCGATGAAACTTGGTTACACAAAAATATCAAAGTGCTTAAAATCACATTATAAACCATTTTAGACCATTTTGAGCATTTCGATAACACTTTTCACACAAAAACATCAAAGAGCACAAAATAGCTTAATATCGTATTTAAAAACGTTTTAGACCATTTTGAGCATTTCGACAAAACTTTTTCACACAAAACACCAAAGTGCTTAGAATAGGTTCAAATCGCATTTGGAGACGTTTTAGACCATTTTGTGATTTTCGAAAAAAATTGTTAACATAAAAACATCAAAGTGTACAGAATAGCTTCAAATCGCATTTGGAGACCGTTTTAGGCCAATTTGTGATTTTCGAAAAAACTTGTTAACCTAAAAATACCAAAGTGTTTAGAATAGCTTCAAATCGCATTTGGAGACGTTTTAGACCATTTTGTGATTTTCGAAAAAACTTGTTAACATAAAAACACCAAAGTGCTTAGAATAGCTTCAAATCGCATTTGGAGACATTTTAGACCAATTTGTGATTTTCGAAAAAACTTATCAACATAAAAACACCAAAGGGTTTAGAATATCTTCAAATCGCATTTGGAGACGTTTTAGACCATTTTGTGATTTTCGAAAAAACTTGCTAACATAAAAACACCAAAGTGCTTAGAATAGCTTCAAATCGCATTTGGAGACGTTTTAGACCAATTTGTGATTTTCGAAAAAACTTATCAACATAAAAACACCAAAGGGTTTAGAATAGCTTCAAATCGCATTTGGAGACGTTTTAGACCATTTTGTGATTTTGAAAAAACTTGTTAACATAAAAACACCAAAGTGCTTAGAATAGCTTCAAATCGCATTTGGAGACGTTTTAGACCATTTTGTGATTTTCGAAAAAACTTGTTAACATAAAAACACCAAAGTGCTTAGAATAGCTTCAAATCGTATTTGGAGACGTTTTAGACCATTTTGAGATTTTCGAAAAAACTTGGTTACACAAAAACATCAAAGTGCTTAAAATCACATTATAAACCGTTTTAGACCATTTTGAGCATTTCGATAACACTTTTCACACAAAAACATCAAAGAGCACAAAATAGCTTAATATCGTATTTAAAAACGTTTTAGACCATTTTGAGCATTTCGACAAAACTTTTTTAAACAAAACACCAAAGTGCTTAGAATAGCTTCAAATCGCATTTGGAGACGTTTTAGACCAATTTGTGATTTTTGAAAAAACTTGTTAACATAAAAACACCAAAGTGCTTAGAATAGCTTCAAATCACATTTGGAGACGTTTTAGACCATTTTGTGATTTTCGAAAAAACTTGTTAACAAAAAAACACGAAAGTGCTTAGAATAGCTTCAAATCGCCTTTGGAAACGTTTTAGACCATTTTGTGATTTTCGAAAAAACTTGTTAACATAAAAACACGAAAGTGCTTAGAATCACATTATAAACCGTTTTAGACCATTTTGAGCATTTCGATAACAATTTTCACACAAAAACATCAAAGAGCACAAAATAGCTTAATATCGTATTTAAAAATGTTTTAGACCATTTTGAGCATTTAGATAAAACTTTTTCACACAAAACACCAAAGTGCTTAGAATAGCTTCAAATCGCATTTGGAGACGTTTTAGACCAATTTGTGATTTTTGAAAAAACTTGTTAACATAAAAACACCAAAGTGCTTAGAATAGCTTCAAATCACATTTGGAGACGTTTTAGACCATTTTGTGATTTTGAACAAACTTGTTAACATAAAAACACCAAAGTGCTTAGAATAGCTTCAAATCGCCTTTGGAAACGTTTTAGACCATTTTGTGATTTTCGAAAAAACTTGTTAACATAAAAACACGAAAGTGCTTAGAATCACATTATAAACCGTTTTAGACCATTTTGAGCATTTCGATAACAATTTTCACACAAAAACATCAAAGAGCACAAAATAGCTTAATATCGTATTTAAAAATGTTTTAGACCATTTTGAGCATTTAGATAAAACTTTTTCACACAAAACACCAAAGTGCTTAGAATAGCTTCAAATCGCATTTGGAGACGTTTTAGACCAATTTGTGATTTTTGAAAAAACTTGTTAACATAAAAACACCAAAGTGCTTAGAATAGCTTCAAATCACATTTGGAGACGTTTTAGACCATTTTGTGATTTTGAACAAACTTGTTAACATAAAAACACCAAAGTGCTTAGAATAGCTTCAAATCGCATTTGGAGACGTTTTAGACCATTTTGTGATTTTCGAAAAAACTTGTTAACATAAAAACACCAAAGTGCTTAGAATAGCTTCAAATCGTATTTGGAGACGTTTTAGACCATTTTGAGATTTTCGAAAAAACTTGGTTACACAAAAACATCAAAGTGCTTAAAATCACATTATAAACCGTTTTAGACCATTTTGAGCATTTCGATAACACTTTTCACACAAAAACATCAAAGAGCACAAAATAGCTTAATATCGTATTTAAAAACGTTTTAGACCATTTTGAGCATTTCGACAAAACTTTTTCACACAAAACACCAAAGTGCTTAGAATAGCTTCAAATCGCATTTGGAGACGTTTTAGACCAATTTGTGCATTTCGATGAAACTTGATTACACAAAAACATCAAAGTGCTTAAAATCACATTATAAACCGTTTTAGACCATTTTGAGCATTTCGATAACACTTTTCACACAAAAACATCAAAGAGCACAAAATAGTTTAATATCGTATTTAAAAACGTTTAGACCATTTTGAGCATTTAGACAAAACTTTTTCACACAAAACACCAAAGTGCTTAGAATAGCTTCAAATAACATTTGGAGACGTTTTAGACCATTTTGTGCATTTCGATGAAACTTGGTTACACAAAAACATCAAAGTGCTTAAAATCACATTATAAATCGTTTTAGACCATTTTGAGCATTTCGACAAAACTTTTTCACACAAAATATCAAAGGGCTTAGAATAGCTTCAAATCGCATTTGGAGACGTTTTAGACCATTTTGTGATTTTCGAAAAAACTTTTTAACATAAAAACACCAAAGTGCTTAGAATAGCTTCAAATCACATTTGGAGACGTTTTAGACCATTTTGTGATTTTCGAAAAAACTTGTTAACATAAAAACACGAAAGTGCTTAGAATAGCTTCAAATCGCATTTGGAAACGTTTTAGACCATTTTGTGATTTTCGAAAAAAATTGTTAACATAAAAACACCAAAGTGCTTAGAATCACATTATAAACCGTTTTAGACCATTTTGAGCATTTCGATAACAATTTTCACACAAAAACATCAAAGAGCACAAAATAGCTTAATATCGTATTTAAAAATGTTTTAGACCATTTTGAGCATTTAGATAAAACTTTTTCACACAAAACACCAAAGTGCTTAGAATAGCTTCAAATCGCATTTGGAGACGTTTTAGACCATTTTGTGATTTTCGAAAAAACTTTTTAACATAAAAACACCAAAGTGCTTAGAATAGCTTCAAATCACATTTGGAGTCGTTTTAGACCATTTTGTGATTTTCGAAAAAACTTGTTTACATAAAAACACGAAAGTGCTTAGAATAGCTTCAAATCGCATTTGGAAACGTTTTAGACCATTTTGTGATTTTCGAAAAAAATTGTTAACATAAAAACACCAAAGTGCTTAGAATCACATTATAAACCGTTTTAGACCATTTTGAGCATTTCGATAACAATTTTCACACAAAAACATCAAAGAGCACAAAATAGCTTAATATCGTATTTAAAAATGTTTTAGACCATTTTGAGCATTTAGATAAAACTTTTTCACACAAAACACCAAAGTGCTTAGAATAGCTTCAAATCGCATTTGGAGACGTTTTAGACCATTTTGTGATTTTTGAAAAAACTTGTTAACATAAAAACACCAAAGTGCTTAGAATAGCTTCAAATCACATTTGGAGACGTTTTAGACCATTTTGTGATTTTCGAAAAAACTTGTTAACATAAAAACACGAAAGTGCTTAGAATAGCTTCAAATCGCATTTGGAAACGTTTTAGACCATTTTGTGATTTTCGAAAAAACTTGTTAACATAAAAACACGAAAGTGCTTAGAATAGCTTCAAATCGCATTTGGAGACGTTTTAGACCAATTTGTGATTTTCGAAAAAACTTATCAACATAAAAACACCAAAGGGTTTAGAATAGCTTCAAATCGCATTTGGAGACGTTTTAGACCATTTTGTGATTTTGAAAAAACTTGTTAACATAAAAACACCAAAGTGCTTAGAATAGCTTCAAATCGCATTTGGAGACGTTTTAGACCATTTTGTGATTTTCGAAAAAACTTGTTAACATAAAAACACCAAAGTGCTTAGAATAGCTTCAAATCGTATTTGGAGACGTTTTAGACCATTTTGAGATTTTCGAAAAAACTTGGTTACACAAAAACATCAAAGTGCTTAAAATCACATTATAAACCGTTTTAGACCATTTTGAGCATTTCGATAACACTTTTCACACAAAAACATCTAAGAGCACAAAATAGCTTAATATCGTATTTAAAAACGTTTTAGACCATTTTGAGCATTTCGACAAAACTTTTTCAAACAAAACACCAAAGTGCTTAGAATAGCTTCAAATCGCATTTGGAGACGTTTTAGACCAATTTGTGATTTTTGAAAAAACTTGTTAACATAAAAACACCAAAGTGCTTAGAATAGCTTCAAATCACATTTGGAGACGTTTTAGACCATTTTGTGATTTTCGAAAAAACTTGTTAACAAAAAAACACGAAAGTGCTTAGAATAGCTTCAAATCGCCTTTGGAAACGTTTTAGACCATTTTGTGATTTTCGAAAAAACTTGTTAACATAAAAACACGAAAGTGCTTAGAATCACATTATAAACCGTTTTAGACCATTTTGAGCATTTCGATAACAATTTTCACACAAAAACATCAAAGAGCACAAAATAGCTTAATATCGTATTTAAAAATGTTTTAGACCATTTTGAGCATTTAGATAAAACTTTTTCACACAAAACACCAAAGTGCTTAGAATAGCTTCAAATCGCATTTGGAGACGTTTTAGACCAATTTGTGATTTTTGAAAAAACTTGTTAACATAAAAACACCAAAGTGCTTAGAATAGCTTCAAATCACATTTGGAGACGTTTTAGACCATTTTGTGATTTTGAACAAACTTGTTAACATAAAAACACCAAAGTGCTTAGAATAGCTTCAAATCGCATTTGGAGACGTTTTAGACCATTTTGTGATTTTCGAAAAAACTTGTTAACATAAAAACACCAAAGTGCTTAGAATAGCTTCAAATCGTATTTGGAGACGTTTTAGACCATTTTGAGATTTTCGAAAAAACTTGGTTACACAAAAACATCAAAGTGCTTAAAATCACATTATAAACCGTTTTAGACCATTTTGAGCATTTCGATAACACTTTTCACACAAAAACATCAAAGAGCACAAAATAGCTTAATATCGTATTTAAAAACGTTATAGACCATTTTGAGCATTTCGACAAAACTTTTTCACACAAAACACCAAAGTGCTTAGAATAGCTTCAAATCGCATTTGGAGACGTTTTAGACCAATTTGTGCATTTCGATGAAACTTGATTACACAAAAACATCAAAGTGCTTAAAATCACATTATAAACCGTTTTAGACCATTTTGAGCATTTCGATAACACTTTTCACACAAAAACATCAAAGAGCACAAAATAGTTTAATATCGTATTTAAAAACGTTTTAGACCATTTTGAGCATTTAGACAAAACTTTTTCACACAAAACACCAAAGTGCTTAGAATAGCTTCAAATAACATTTGGAGACGTTTTAGACCATTTTGTGCATTTCGATGAAACTTGGTTACACAAAAACATCAAAGTGCTTAAAATCACATTATAAATCGTTTTAGACCATTTTGAGCATTTCGACAAAACTTTTTCACACAAAATATCAAAGGGCTTAGAATAGCTTCAAATCGCATTTGGAGACGTTTTAGACCATTTTGTGATTTTCGAAAAAACTTTTTAACATAAAAACACCAAAGTGCTTAGAATAGCTTCAAATCACATTTGGAGACGTTTTAGACCATTTTGTGATTTTCGAAAAAACTTGTTAACATAAAAACACGAAAGTGCTTAGAATAGCTTCAAATCGCATTTGGAAACGTTTTAGACCATTTTGTGATTTTCGAAAAAAATTGTTAACATAAAAACACCAAAGTGCTTAGAATCACATTATAAACCGTTTTAGACCATTTTGAGCATTTCGATAACAATTTTCACACAAAAACATCAAAGAGCACAAAATAGCTTAATATCGTATTTAAAAATGTTTTAGACCATTTTGAGCATTTAGATAAAACTTTTTCACACAAAACACCAAAGTGCTTAGAATAGCTTCAAATCGCATTTGGAGACGTTTTAGACCATTTTGTGATTTTCGAAAAAACTTTTTAACATAAAAACACCAAAGTGCTTAGAATAGCTTCAAATCACATTTGGAGACGTTTTAGACCATTTTGTGATTTTCGAAAAAACTTGTTTACATAAAAACACGAAAGTGCTTAGAATAGCTTCAAATCGCATTTGGAAACGTTTTAGACCATTTTGTGATTTTCGAAAAAAATTGTTAACATAAAAACACCAAAGTGCTTAGAATCACATTATAAACCGTTTTAGACCATTTTGAGCATTTCGATAACAATTTTCACACAAAAACATCAAAGAGCACAAAATAGCTTAAAGTGGAGCTACACTCAGACTTTCTCAGCTTATATTATGTTTAAGTATGTTTAATTGAAAGTGATTACATAAAAAAAACAGAGAAAACACGGAAATATTTTTCAAAAACCCATTTCTAAAAAATCGGTTAGAAAATAGTGTCTTTTAATACATTACACTTTTTCAGTAACTTAGGGGTTATTAGTTTACAATACGTCGCGAAACGCGTTACACTTAGCGACTGACGCGTTTTAGTCGCCGGTGAACTGTCTCCCCTTTGATAAATTATGTGTCGAAAAATGGGGAATAAATTTTATACACACAATTAATACGATTTGTTTAGGCCTAAGTAATATTTCCGATAAAAATGTCAGTATAATTTACATGTATAACCTCATGATTTGCAATGTACAACAACAGCATAATTAATCTTATCAGATTGCTTATTAACTTTAAGCTAGGCCTAGCTAAGCCGTCTCTGCTCAGCCTAGCTAGCCTTGAATTTTTGTCTAAGCCTATGGCATTCATGGGTTTGAAAATGCTTGGTCGTTTCGCCCCATTTATCGTTCCTGGGTTTTCTCGCACATTCACAAGAATTGTGAAACACAAAATCCCATACAGAACAAGAGTAGTAAAGCGATGACCGATGTGGAAGCTTAGGCCTGACTGAAAAGCAACTTTTCAGGCACCCTATCATGGCCCATGGGTAGGCCGAAGTTGGGTGTCAACAGAACAAACTTCACTGCTGTCAGCCTAGCTAGAGGCCAAACAGCATCGGTACATACCTACACTCTAGTAGGCCTAGGCCTAGCTTTATTGAATATATAGCCACGTCTTTCTCAAATCTCGTTAAATTTGACATTTTAGTAATAGTCTCATAATCACATTATTACACTGTGAAACATGATAGGGTCACATTCAGAATGTTTCAATATACTTTTCGCCCGTCAAAAATAACATCGCGACAAAATAACAGATCGCCAGCTCTGCAGTAGTGTGATTGTAAAAATTGTCACGTGATCAGACTCCCTAGCAAAATAAAAAACCCAATTGGACCCGAACGGGGGAAAGTGTCTATTTACGCAAAATTGCGCAATGTATACGCGATAAAAATACAAGAAATAGAAAGATCTGGAAAAATTACATAAAAAAACTTTTTAAATTTTTTTTTTAGTGAAGAATTTAATTTTTTAGGATTATTCAAATATACCCCCCTTTTGCATGTAAAAGAATAGGAAATTACAAGGTATCCCCCCAAAACTCAAAAAGGCGTGATTTTCAAGAAAATCGTACTCATTGAAAAAAATTTCAAAAAAATATGAAGTATGAGGGATGATATTTTTAAATAATAGTTGAAATGTATGAAAAATAGTAATTTTCTGGGTGGAGCTCCACTTTAATATCGTATTTAAAAATGTTTTAGACCATTTTGAGCATTTAGATAAAACTTTTTCACACAAAACACCAAAGTGCTTAGAATAGCTTCAAATCGCATTTGGAGACATTTTAGACCATTTTGTGATTTTTGAAAAAACTTGTTAACATAAAAACACCAAAGTGCTTAGAATAGCTTCAAATCACATTTGGAGACGTTTTAGACCATTTTGTGATTTTCGAAAAAACTTTTTAACATAAAAACACCAAAGTGCTTAGAATAGCTTCAAATCACATTTGGAGACGTTTTAGACCATTTTGTGATTTTTGAAAAAACTTGTTAACATAAAAACACGAAAGTGCTTAGAATAGCTTCAAATCGCATTTGGAAACGTTTTAGACCATTTTGTGATTTTCGAAAAAGATTGTTAACATAAAAACACCAAAGTGCTTAGAATCACATTATAAACCGTTTTAGACCATTTTGAGCATTTCGATAACAATTTTCACACAAAAACATCAAAGAGCACAAAATAGCTTAATATCGTATTTAAAAATGTTTTAGACCATTTTGAGCATTTAGATAAAACTTTTTCACACAAAACACCAAAGTGCTTAGAATAGCTTCAAATCGCATTTGGAGACGGTTTAGACCATTTTGTGATTTTGAAAAAACTTGTTAACATAAAAACACCAAAGTGCTTAGAATAGCTTCAAATCGCATTTGGAGACGTTTTAGACCATTTTGTGATTTTCGAAAAAACTTGTTAACATAAAAACACCAAAGTGCTTAGAATAGCTTCAAATCGTATTTGGAGACGTTTTAGACCATTTTGAGATTTTCGAAAAAACTTGGTTACACAAAAACATCAAAGTGCTTAAAATCACATTATAAACCGTTTTAGACCATTTTGAGCATTTCGATAACACTTTTCACACAAAAACATCAAAGAGCACAAAATAGCTTAATATCGTATTTAAAAACGTTTTAGACCATTTTGAGCATTTCGACAAAACTTTTTCACACAAAACACCAAAGTGCTTAGAATAGCTTCAAATCGCATTTGGAGACGTTTTAGACCAATTTGTGCATTTCGATGAAACTTGATTACACAAAAACATCAAAGTGCTTAAAATCACATTATAAACCGTTTTAGACCATTTTGAGCATTTCGATAACACTTTTCACACAAAAACATCAAAGAGCACAAAATAGCTTAATATCGTATTTAAAAACGTTTTAGACCATTTTGAGCATTTAGACAAAACTTTTTCACACAAAACACCAAAGTGCTTAGAATAGCTTCAAATCGCATTTGGAGACGTTTTAGACCATTTTGTGCATTTCGATGGAACTTGGTTACACAAAAACATCAAAGTGCTTAAAATCACATTATAAATCGTTTTAGACCATTTTGAGCATTTCGACAAACTTTTTCACACAAAATACAAAAGTGCTTAGAATAGCTTCAAATCGCATTTGGAGACGTTTTAGACCATTTTGTGATTTTCGAAAAAACTTTTTAACATAAAAACACCAAAGTGCTTAGAATAGCTTCAAATCACATTTGGAGACGTTTTAGACCATTTTGTGATTTTCGAAAAAACTTGTTAACATAAAAACACGAAAGTGCTTAGAATAGCTTCAAATCGCATTTAGAAACGTTTTAGACCATTTTGTGATTTTCGAAAAAATTGTTAACATAAAAACACCAAAGTGCTTAGAATCACATTATAAACCGTTTTAGACTATTTTGAGCATTTCGATAACAATTTTCACACAAAAACATCAAAGAGCACAAAATAGCTTAATATCGTATTTAAAAATGTTTTAGACCATTTTGAGCATTTAGATAAAACTTTTTCACACAAAACACCAAAGTGCTTAGAATAGCTTCAAATCGCATTTGGAGACGTTTTAGACCAATTTGTGATTTTTGAAAAAACTTGTTAACATAAAAACACCAAAGTGCTTAGAATAGCTTCAAATCACATTTGGAGACGTTTTAGACCATTTTGTGATTTTGAACAAACTTGTTAACATAAAAACACCAAAGTGCTTAGAATAGCTTCAAATCGCATTTGGAGACGTTTTAGACCATTTTGTGATTTTCGAAAAAACTTGTTAACATAAAAACACCAAAGTGCTTAGAATAGCTTCAAATCGTATTTGGAGACGTTTTAGACCATTTTGAGATTTTCGAAAAAACTTGGTTACACAAAAACATCAAAGTGCTTAAAATCACATTATAAACCGTTTTAGACCATTTTGAGCATTTCGATAACACTTTTCACACAAAAACATCAAAGAGCACAAAATAGCTTAATATCGTATTTAAAAACGTTTTAGACCATTTTGAGCATTTCGACAAAACTTTTTCACACAAAACACCAAAGTGCTTAGAATAGCTTCAAATCGCATTTGGAGACGTTTTAGACCAATTTGTGCATTTCGATGAAACTTGATTACACAAAAACATCAAAGTGCTTAAAATCACATTATAAACCGTTTTAGACCATTTTGAGCATTTCGATAACACTTTTCACACAAAAACATCAAAGAGCACAAAATAGCTTAAAATCGTATTTATAAACGTTTTAGACCATTTTGAGCATTTCGACAAAACTTTTTCACATAAAACACCAAAGTGCTTAGAATAGCTTCAAATCGCATTTGGAGACGTTTTAGACCAATTTGTGCATTTCGATGAAACTTGATTACACAAAAACATCAAAGTGCTTAAAATCACATTATAAACCGTTTTAGACCATTTTGAGCATTTCGATAACACTTTTCACACAAAAACATCAAAGAGCACAAAATAGCTTAATATCGTATTTAAAAACGTTTTAGACCATTTTGAGCATTTAGAAAAAACTTTTTCACACAAAACACCAAAGTGCTTAGAATAGCTTCAAATCGCATTTGAAGACGTTTTAGACCATTTTGTGATTTTTGAAAAAACTTGTTAACATAAAAACACCAAAGTGCTTAGAATAGCTTCAAATCGCATTTGGAGACGTTTTAGACCATTTTGTGATTTTCGAAAAAACTTGTTAACATAAAAACAAGAAAGTGCTTAGAATCACATTATAAACCGTTTTAGACCATTTTGAGCATTTCGATAACAATTTTCACACAAAAACATCAAAGAGCACAAAATAGCTTAATATCGTATTTAAAAATGTTTTAGACCATTTTGAGCATTTAGATAAAACTTTTTCACACAAAACACCAAAGTGCTTAGAATAGCTTCAAATCGCATTTGGAGACGTTTTAGACCATTTTGTGATTTTTGAAAAAACTTGTTAACATAAAAACACCAAAGTGCTTAGAATAGCTTCAAATCACATTTGGAGATGTTTTAGACCATTTTGTGATTTTTGTAAAAACTTGTTAACATAAAAACACGAAAGTGCTTAGAATAGCTTCAAATCACATTTGGAGACGTTTTAGACCATTTTGTGATTTTTGAAAAAACTTGTTAACATAAAAACACGAAAGTGCTTAGAATAGCTTCAAATCGCATTTGGAAACGTTTTAGACCATTTTGTGATTTTCGAAAAAGATTGTTAACATAAAAACACCAATGTGCTTAGAATCACATTATAAACCGTTTTAGACCATTTTGAGCATTTTGATAACAATTTTCACACAAAAACATCAAAGAGCACAAAATAGCTTAATATCGTATTTATAAATGTTTTAGACCATTTTGAGCATTTCGACAAAACTTTTTCACACAAAACACCAAAGTGCTTAGAATAGCTTCAAATCGCATTTGGAGACGTTTTTTATACCATTTTGTGATTTCGATGAAACTTGATTACACAAAAACATCAAAGTCCTTAAAATCACATTATAAACCGTTTTAGACCATTTTGAGCATTTCGATAACACTTTTCACACAAAAACATCAAAGAGCACAAAATAGCTTAATTTTTTTATTTTATTTTATTTTATTTAATTTTCAGGCAAACATACATGACAACACAGCCGTGCAGCACCCTGAGGATTGCCATGAGTGCAAAGCACTATCGAGATGGCTCTCCATATACTGCACTAGAACATATAAGACAAACATATACACAAGATGCTCTACATAGACAAAGACTTATTATTAAGTCTTTGGGAGTGGAGTTGTAAATTGTCATGAGAAAAAAACCCTGACATATGACAGGACTTGAACCCAGGACCCTTAGATTGGTAGCCAAGCATCATAACCACCAAGCCACAGCTCCACTCCTAATATCGTATTTAAAAACGTTTTAGACCATTTTGAGCATTTAGACAAAACTTTTTCACACAAAACACCAAAGTGCTTAGAATAGCTTCAAATCGCATTTGGAGACGTTTTAGAACATTTTGTGTTTTTCGAAAAAAACTGTTAACATAAAAACACCAAAGTGCTTAGAATAGCTTCAAATCGCATTTGGAGACGTTTTAGAACATTTTGTGTTCTTCGAAAAAACCTGTTAACATAAAAACACCAAAGTGCTTAGAATAGCTTCAAATCGCATTTGGAGACGTTTTAGACCATTTTGTGATTTTTGAAAAAACTTGTTAACATAAAAACACCAAAGTGCTTAGAATAGCTTCAAATCACATTTGGAGACGTTTTAGACCATTTTGTGATTTTCGAAAAAACTTGTTAACATAAAAACACGAAAGTGCTTAGAATAGCTTCAAATCGCATTTGGAAACGTTTTAGACCATTTTGTGATTTTCGAAAAAGATTGTTAACATAAAAACACCAAAGTGCTTAGAATCACAATATAAACCGTTTTAGACCATTTTGAGCATTTCGATAACAATTTTCACACAAAAACATCAAAGAGCACAAAATAGCTTAATATCGTATTTAAAAATGTTTTAGACCATTTTGAGCATTTAGATAAAACTTTTTCACACAAAACACCAAAGTGCTTAGAATAGCTTCAAATCGCATTTGGAGACGGTTTAGACCATTTTGTGATTTTGAAAAAACTTGTTAACATAAAAACACCAAAGTGCTTAGAATAGCTTCAAATCGCATTTGGAGACGTTTTAGACCATTTTGTGATTTTCGAAAAAACTTGTTAACATAAAAACACCAAAGTGCTTAGAATAGCTTCAAATCGTATTTGGAGACGTTTTAGACCATTTTGAGATTTTCGAAAAAACTTGGTTACACAAAAACATCAAAGTGCTTAAAATCACATTATAAACCGTTTTAGACCATTTTGAACATTTCGATAACACTTTTCACACAAAAACATCAAAGAGCACAAAATAGCTTAATATCGTATTTAAAAACGTTTTAGACCATTTTGAGCATTTCGACAAAACTTTTTCACACAAAACACCAAAGTGCTTAGAATAGCTTCAAATCGCATTTGGAGACGTTTTAGACCAATTTGTGCATTTCGATGAAACTTGATTACACAAAAACATCAACGTGCTTAAAATCACATTATAAACCGTTTTAGACCATTTTGAGCATTTCGATAACACTTTTCACACAAAAACATCAAAGAGCACAAAATAGCTTAATATCGTATTTAAAAACGTTTTAGACCATTTTGAGCATTTAGACAAAACTTTTTCACACAAAACACCAAAGTGCTTAGAATAGCTTCAAATCGCATTTGGAGACGTTTTAGACCATTTTGTGCATTTCGATGAAACTTGGTTACACAAAAACATCAAAGTGCTTAAAATCACATTATAAATCGTTTTAGACCATTTTGAGCATTTCGACAAAACTTTTTCACACAAAAACACGAAAGTGCTTAGAATAGCTTCAAATCGCATTTGGAAACGTTTTAGACCATTTTGTGATTTTCGAAAAAACTTGTTAACATAAAAACACGAAAGTGCTTAGAATAGCTTCAAATCGCATTTGGAAACGTTTTAGACCATTTTGTGATTTTCGAAAAAAATTGTTAACATAAAAACACCAAAGTGTTTAGAATAGCTTCAAATCGCATTTGGAGACGTTTTAGACCAATTTGTGATTTTCGAAAAAACTTATCAACATAAAAACACCAAAGGGTTTAGAATAGCTTCAAATCGCATTTGGAGACGTTTTAGACCATTTTGTGATTTTGAAAAAACTTGTTAACATAAAAACACCAAAGTGCTTAGAATAGCTTCAAATCGCATTTGGAGACGTTTTAGACCATTTTGTGATTTTCGAAAAAACTTGTTAACATAAAAACACCAAAGTGCTTAGAATAGCTTCAAATCGTATTTGGAGACGTTTTAGACCATTTTGAGATTTTCGAAAAAACTTGGTTACACAAAAACATCAAAGTGCTTAAAATCACATTATAAACCGTTTTAGACCATTTTGAACATTTCGATAACACTTTTCACACAAAAACATCAAAGAGCACAAAATAGCTTAATATCGTATTTAAAAACGTTTTAGACCATTTTGAGCATTTCGACAAAACTTTTTCACACAAAACACCAAAGTGCTTAGAATAGCTTCAAATCGCATTTGGAGACGTTTTAGACCAATTTGTGCATTTCGATGAAACTTGATTACACAAAAACATCAACGTGCTTAAAATCACATTATAAACCGTTTTAGACCATTTTGAGCATTTCGATAACACTTTTCACACAAAAACATCAAAGAGCACAAAATAGCTTAATATCGTATTTAAAAACGTTTTAGACCATTTTGAGCATTTAGACAAAACTTTTTCACACAAAACACCAAAGTGCTTAGAATAGCTTCAAATAACATTTGGAGACGTTTTAGACCATTTTGTGCATTTCGATGAAACTTGGTTACACAAAAACATCAAAGTGCTTAAAATCACATTATAAATCTTTTTAGACCTTTTTGAGAATTTCGACAAAACTTTTTCACACAAAATATCAAAGGGCTTAGAATAGCTTCAAATCGCATTTGGAGACGTTTTAGACCATTTTGTGCATTTCGATGAAACTTGGTTACACAAAAACATCAAAGTGCTTAAAATCACATTATAAATCGTTTTAGACCATTTTGAGCATTTCGACAAAACTTTTTCACACAAAAACACGAAAGTGCTTCGAATAGCTTCAAATCGCATTTGGAAACGTTTTAGACCATTTTGTGATTTTCGAAAAAACTTGTTAACATAAAAACACGAAAGTGCTTAGAATAGCTTCAAATCGCATTTGGAGACGTTTTAGACCAATTTGTGATTTTCGAAAAAACTTATCAACATAAAAACACCAAAGGGTTTAGAATAGCTTCAAATCGCATTTGGAGACGTTATAGACCATTTTGTGATTTTGAAAAAACTTGTTAACATAAAAACACCAAAGTGCTTAGAATAGCTTCAAATCGCATTTGGAGACGTTTTAGACCATTTTGTGATTTTCGAAAAAACTTGTTAACATAAAAACACCAAAGTGCTTAGAATAGCTTCAAATCGTATTTGGAGACGTTTTAGACCATTTTGAGATTTTCGAAAAAACTTGGTTACACAAAAACATCAAAGTGCTTAAAATCACATTATAAACCGTTTTAGACCATTTTGAACATTTCGATAACACTTTTCACACAAAAACATCAAAGAGCACAAAATAGCTTAATATCGTATTTAAAAACGTTTTAGACCATTTTGAGCATTTCGACAAAACTTTTTCACACAAAACACCAAAGTGCTTAGAATAGCTTCAAATCGCATTTGGAGACGTTTTAGACCAATTTGTGCATTTCGATGAAACTTGATTACACAAAAACATCAAAGAGCACAAAATCACATTATAAACCGTTTTAGACCATTTTGAGCATTTCGATAACACTTTTCACACAAAAACATCAAAGAGCACAAAATAGCTTAATATCGTATTTAAAAACGTTTTAGACCATTTTGAGCATTTAGACAAAACTTTTTCACACAAAACACCAAAGTGCTTAGAATAGCTTCAAATAACATTTGGAGACGTTTTAGACCATTTTGTGCATTTCGATGAAACTTGGTTACACAAAAACATCAAAGTGCTTAAAATCACATTATAAATCTTTTTAGACCATTTTGAGCATTTCGACAAAACTTTTTCACACAAAATATCAAAGGGCTTAGAATAGCTTCAAATCGCATTTGGAGACGTTTTAGACCATTTTGTGATTTTCGAAAAAACTTGTTAACATAAAAACACGAAAGTGCTTAGAATAGCTTCAAATCGCATTTGGAGACGTTTTAGACCATTTTGTGATTTTCGAAAAAACTTGTTAACATAAAAACACGAAAGTGCTTAGAATCACATTATAAACCGTTTTAGACCATTTTGAGCATTTCGATAACAATTTTCACACAAAAACATCAAAGAGCACAAAATAGCTTAATATCGTATTTAAAAATGTTTTAGACCATTTTGAGCATTTAGATAAAACTTTTTCACACAAAACACCAAAGTGCTTAGAATAGCTTCAAATCGCATTTGGAGACGTTTTAGACCATTTTGTGATTTTTGAAAAAACTTGTTAACATAAAAACACCAAAGTGCTTAGAATAGCTTCAAATCACATTTGGAGATGTTTTAGACCATTTTGTGATTTTTGAAAAAACTTGTTAACATAAAAACACGAAAGTGCTTAGAATAGCTTCAAATCACATTTGGAGACGTTTTAGACCATTTTGTGATTTTTGAAAAAACTTGTTAACATAAAAACACGAAAGTGCTTAGAATAGCTTCAAATCGCATTTGGAAACGTTTTAGACCATTTTGTGATTTTCGAAAAAGATTGTTAACATAAAAACACCAATGTGCTTAGAATCACATTATAAACCGTTTTAGACCATTTTGAGCATTTCGATAACAATTTTCACACAAAAACATCAAAGAGCACAAAATAGCTTAATATCGTATTTATAAATGTTTTAGACCATTTTGAGCATTTCGACAAAACTTTTTCACACAAAACACCAAAGTGCTTAGAATAGCTTCAAATCGCATTTGGAGACGTTTTTTATACCATTTTGTGATTTCGATGAAACTTGATTACACAAAAACATCAAAGTGCTTAAAATCACATTATAAACCGTTTTAGACCATTTTGAGCATTTCGATAACACTTTTCACACAAAAACATCAAAGAGCACAAAATAGCTTAATATCGTATTTAAAAACGTTTTAGACCATTTTGAGCATTTAGACAAAACTTTTTCACACAAAACACCAAAGTGCTTAGAATAGCTTCAAATCGCATTTGGAGACGTTTTAGAATATTTTGTGTTTTTCGAAAAAAACTGTTAACATAAAAACACCAAAGTGCTTAGAATAGCTTCAAATCACATTTGGAGACGTTTTAGAACATTTTGTGTTCTTCGAAAAAACCTGTTAACATAAAAACACCAAAGTGCTTAGAATAGCTTCAAATCGCATTTGGAGACGTTTTAGACCATTTTGTGATTTTTGAAAAAACTTGTTAACATAAAAACACCAAAGTGCTTAGAATAGCTTCAAATCACATTTGGAGACGTTTTAGACCATTTTGTGATTTTCGAAAAAACTTGTTAACATAAAAACACGAAAGTGCTTAGAATAGCTTCAAATCGCATTTAGAAACGTTTTAGACCATTTTGTGATTTTCGAAAAAGATTGTTAACATAAAAACACCAAAGTGCTTAGAATCACAATATAAACCGTTTTAGACCATTTTGAGCATTTCGATAACAATTTTCACACAAAAACATCAAAGAGCACAAAATAGCTTAATATCGTATTTAAAAATGTTTTAGACCATTTTGAGCATTTAGACAAAACTTTTTCACACAAAACACCAAAGTGCTTAGAATAGCTTCAAATCGCATTTGGAGACGTTTTAGACCATTTTGTGCATTTCGATGAAACTTGGTTACACAAAAACATCAAAGTGCTTAAAATCACATTATAAATCGTTTTAGACCATTTTGAGCATTTCGACAAAACTTTTTCACACAAAATACCAAAAGGCTTAGAATAGCTTCAAATCGCATTTGGAGACGTTTTAGACCATTTTGTGATTTTCGAAAAAACTTTTTAACATAAAAAGACCAAAGTGCTTAGAATAGCTTCAAATCACATTTGGAGACGTTTTAGACCATTTTGTGATTTTCGAAAAAACTTGTTAACATAAAAACACGAAAGTGCTTAGAATAGCTTCAAATCGCATTTGGAAACGTTTTAGACCATTTTGTGATTTTCGAAAAAAATTGTTAACATAAAAACACCAAAGTGCTTAGAATCACATTATAAACCGTTTTAGACCATTTTGAGCATTTCGATAACAATTTTCACACAAAAACATCAAAGAGCACAAAATAGCTTAATATCGTATTTAAACATGTTTTAGACCATTTTGAGCATTTAGATAAAACTTTTTCACACAAAACACCAAAGTGCTTAGAATAGCTTCAAATCGCATTTGGAGACGTTTTAGACCATTTTGTGATTTTTGAAAAAACTTGTTAACATAAAAACACCAAAGTGCTTAGAATAGCTTCAAATCACATTTGGAGACGTTTTAGACCATTTTGTGATTTTCGAAAAAACTTGTTAACATAAAAACACGAAAGTGCTTAGAATAGCTTCAAATCGCATTTGGAGACGTTTTAGACCATTTTGTGATTTTCGAAAAAACTTGTTAACATAAAAACACGAAAGTGCTTAGAATAGCTTCAAATCGCATTTGGAAACGTTTTAGACCATTTTGTGATTTCCGAAAAAAATTGTTAACATAAAAACACCAAAGTGTTTAGAATTGCTTCAAATCGCATTTGGAGACGTTTTAGACCAATTTGTGATTTTCGAAAAAACTTATCAACATAAAAACACCAAAGGGTTTAGAATAGCTTCAAATCGCATTTGGAGACGTTTTAGACCATTTTGTGATTTTCGAAAAAACTTGTTAACATAAAAACACCAAAGTGCTTAGAATAGCTTCAAATCGTATTTGGAGACGTTTTAGACCATTTTGAGATTTTCGAAAAAACTTGGTTACACAAAAACATCAAAGTGCTTAAAATTACATTATAAACCGTTTTAGACCATTTTGAACATTTCGATAACACTTTTCACACAAAAACATCAAAGAGCACAAAATAGCTTAATATCGTATTTAAAAACGTTTTAGACCATTTTGAGCATTTCGACAAAACTTTTTCACACAAAACACAAAAGTGCTTAGAATAGCTTCAAATCGCATTTGGAGACGTTTTAGACCAATTTGTGCATTTCGATGAAACTTGATTACACAAAAACATCAACGTGCTTAAAATCACATTATAAACCGTTTTAGACCATTTTGAGCATATCGATAACACTTTTCACACAAAAACATCAAAGAGCACAAAATAGCTTAATATCGTATTTAAAAACGTTTTAGACCATTTTGAGCATTTAGACAAAACTTTTTCACAAAAAACACCAAAGTGCTTAGAATAGCTTCAAATAACATTTGGAGACGTTTTAGACCATTTTGTGCATTTCGATGAAACTTGGTTACACAAAAACATCAAAGTGCTTAAAATCACATTATAAATCGTTTTAGACCATTTTGAGCATTTCGACAAAACTTTTTCACACAAAATATCAAAGGGCTTAGAATAGCTTCAAATCGCATTTGGAGACGTTTTAGACCATTTTGTGATTTTCGAAAAAACTTTTTAACATAAAAACACCAAAGTGCTTAGAATAGCTTCAAATCACATTTGGAGACGTTTTAGACCATTTTGTGATTTTCGAAAAAACTTGTTAACATAAAAACACGAAAGTGCTTAGAATAGCTTCAAATCGCATTTGGAAACGTTTTAGACCATTTTGTGATTTTCGAAAAAAATTGTTAACATAAAAACACCAAAGTGCTTAGAATCACATTATAAACCGTTTTAGACCATTTTGAGCATTTCGATAACAATTTTCACACAAAAACATCAAAGAGCACAAAATAGCTTAATATCGTATTTAAAAATGTTTTAGACCATTTTGAGCATTTAGATAAAACTTTTTCACACAAAACACCAAAGTGCATTTGGAGACGTTTTAGACCATTTTGTGATTTTTGAAAAAACTTGTTAACATAAAAACACCAAAGTGCTTAGAATAGCTTACATTCGCATTTGGAGACGTTTTAGACCAATTTGTGATTTTTGAAAAAACTTGTTAACATAAAAACACCAAAGTGCTTAGAATAGCTTCAAATCACATTTGGAGACGTTTTAGACCATTTTGTGATTTTGAACAAACTTGTTAACATAAAAACACCAAAGTGCTTAGAATAGCTTCAAATCGCATTTGGAGACGTTTTAGACCATTTTGTGATTTTCGAAAAAACTTGTTAACATAAAAACACCAAAGTGCTTAGAATAGCTTCAAATCGTATTTGGAGACGTTTTAGACCATTTTGAGATTTTCGAAAAAACTTGGTTACACAAAAACATCAAAGTGCTTAAAATCACATTATAAACCGTTTTAGACCATTTTGAGCATTTCGATAACACTTTTCACACAAAAACATCAAAGAGCACAAAATAGCTTAATATCGTATTTTAAAACGTTTTAGACCATTTTGAGCATTTCGACAAAACTTTTTCACACAAAACACCAAAGTGCTTAGAATAGCTTCAAATCGCATTTGGAGACGTTTTAGACCAATTTGTGCATTTCGATGAAACTTGATTACACAAAAACATCAAAGTGCTTAAAATCACATTATAAACCGTTTTAGACCATTTTGAGCATTTTGTTAACACTTTTCACACAAAAACATCAAAGAGCACAAAATAGCTTAATATCGTATTTAAAAACGTTTTAGACCATTTTGAGCATTTAGACAAAACTTTTTCACACAAAACACCAAAGTGCTTAGAATAGCTTCAAATCGCATTTGGAGACGTTTTAGACCATTTTGTGCATTTCGATGAAACTTGGTTACACAAAAACATCAAAGTGCTTAAAATCACATTATAAATCGTTTTAGACCATTTTGAGCATTTCGACAAAACTTTTTCACACAAAATACCAAAGTGCTTAGAATAGCTTCAAATCGCATTTCGAGACGTTTTAGACCATTTTGTGATTTTCGAAAAAACTTTTTAACATAAAAACACCAAAGTGCTTAGAATAGCTTCAAATCACATTTGGAGACATTTTAGACCATTTTGTGATTTTCGAAAAAACTTGTTAACATAAAAACACGAAAGTGCTTAGAATAGCTTCAAATCGCATTTGGAAACGTTTTAGACCATTTTGTGATTTTCGAAAAAAATTGTTAACATAAAAACACCAAAGTGCTTAGAATCACATTATAAACCGTTTTAGACCATTTTGAGCATTTCGATAACAATTTTCACACAAAAACATCAAAGAGCACAAAATAGCTTAATATCGTATTTAAAAATGTTTTAGACCATTTTGAGCATTTAGATAAAACTTTTTCACACAAAACACCAAAGTGCTTAGAATAGCTTCAAATCGCATTTGGAGACGTTTTAGACCATTTTGTGATTTTTGAAAAAACTTGTTAACATAAAAACACCAAAGTGCTTAGAATAGCTTCAAATCACATTTGGAGACGTTTTAGACCATTTTGTGATTTTCGAAAAAACTTTTTAACATAAAAACACCAAAGTGCTTAGAATAGCTTCAAATCACATTTGGAGACGTTTTAGACCATTTTGTGATTTTTGAAAAAACTTGTTAACATAAAAACACGAAAGTGCTTAGAATAGCTTCAAATCGCATTTGGAAACGTTTTAGACCATTTTGTGATTTTCGAAAAAGATTGTTAACATAAAAACACCAAAGTGCTTAGAATCACATTATAAACCGTTTTAGACCATTTTGAGCATTTCGATAACAATTTTCACACAAAAACATCAAAGAGCACAAAATAGCTTAATATCGTATTTAAAAATGTTTTAGACCATTTTGAGCATTTAGATAAAACTTTTTCACACAAAACACCAAAGTGCTTAGAATAGCTTCAAATCGCATTTGGAGACGGTTTAGACCATTTTGTGATTTTGAAAAAACTTGTTAACATAAAAACACCAAAGTGCTTAGAATAGCTTCAAATCGCATTTGGAGACGTTTTAGACCATTTTGTGATTTTCGAAAAAACTTGTTAACATAAAAACACCAAAGTGCTTAGAATAGCTTCAAATCGTATTTGGAGACGTTTTAGACCATTTTGAGATTTTCGAAAAAACTTGGTTACACAAAAACATCAAAGTGCTTAAAATCACATTATAAACCGTTTTAGACCATTTTGAGCATTTCGATAACACTTTTCACACAAAAACATCAAAGAGCACAAAATAGCTTAATATCGTATTTAAAAACGTTTTAGAACATTTTGAGCATTTCGACAAAACTTTTTCACACAAAACACCAAAGTGCTTAGAATAGCTTCAAATCGCATTTGGAGACGTTTTAGACCATTTTGTGCATTTCGATGAAACTTGATTACACAAAAACATCAAAGTGCTTAAAATCACATTATAAACCATTTTAGACCATTTTGAGCATTTCGATAAAACTTTTCACACAAAAACATCAAAGAGCACAAAATAGCTTAATATCGTATTTAAAAACGTTTTAGACCATTTTGAGCATTTAGACAAAACTTTTTCACACAAAACACCAAAGTGCTTAGAATAGCTTCAAATCGCATTTGGAGACGTTTTAGACCATTTTGAGCATTTCGATGGAACTTGGTTACACAAAAACATCAAAGTGCTTAAAATCACATTATAAATCGTTTTAGACCATTTTGAGCATTTCGACAAAACTTTTTCACACAAAATACAAAAGTGCTTAGAATAGCTTCAAATCGCATTTGGAGACGTTTTAGACCATTTTGTGATTTTCGAAAAAACTTTTTAACATAAAAACACCAAAGTGCTTAGAATAGCTTCAAATCACATTTGGAGACGTTTTAGACCATTTTGTGATTTTCGAAAAAACTTGTTAACATAAAAACACGAAAGTGCTTAGAATAGCTTCAAATCGCATTTAGAAACGTTTTAGACCATTTTGTGATTTTCGAAAAAAATTGTTAACATAAAAACACCAAAGTGCTTAGAATCACATTATAAACCGTTTTAGACCATTTTGAGCATTTCGATAACAATTTTCACACAAAAACATCAAAGAGCACAAAATAGCTTAATATCGTATTTAAAAATGTTTTAGACCATTTTGAGCATTTAGATAAAACTTTTTCACACAAAACACCAAAGTGCTTAGAATAGTTTCAAATCGCATTTGGAGACGTTTTAGACCAATTTGTGATTTTTGAAAAAACTTGTTTACATAAAAACACCAAAGTGCTTAGAATAGCTTCAAATCACATTTGGAGACGTTTTAGACCATTTTGTGATTTTGAACAAACTTGTTAACATAAAAACACCAAAGTGCTTAGAATAGCTTCAAATCGCATTTGGAGACGTTTTAGACCATTTTGTGATTTTCGAAAAAACTTGTTAACATAAAAACACGAAAGTGCTTAGAATAGCTTCAAATCGCATTTGGAAACGTTTTAGACCATTTTGTGATTTTCGAAAAAGATTGTTAACATAAAAACACCAAAGTGCTTAGAATCACAATATAAACCGTTTTAGACCATTTTGAGCATTTCGATAACAATTTTCACACAAAAACATCAAAGAGCACAAAATAGCTTAATATCGTATTTAAAAATGTTTTAGACCATTTTGAGCATTTAGATAAAACTTTTTCACACAAAACACCAAAGTGCTTAGAATAGCTTCAAATCGCATTTGGAGACGGTTTAGACCATTTTGTGATTTTGAAAAAACTTGTTAACATAAAAACACCAAAGTGCTTAGAATAGCTTCAAATCGCATTTGGAGACGTTTTAGACCATGTTGTGATTTTCGAAAAAACTTGTTAACATAAAAACACCAAAGTGCTTAGAATAGCTTCAAATCGTATTTGGAGACGTTTTAGACCATTTTGAGATTTTCGAAAAAACTTGGTTACACAAAAACATCAAAGTGCTTAAAATCACATTATAAACCGTTTTAGACCATTTTGAACATTTCGATAACACTTTTCACACAAAAACATCAAAGAGCACAAAATAGCTTAATATCGTATTTAAAAACGTTTTAGACCATTTTGAGCATTTCGACAAAACTTTTTCACACAAAACACCAAAGTGCTTAGAATAGCTTAAAATCGCATTTGGAGACGTTTTAGACCAATTTGTGCATTTCGATGAAACTTGATTACACAAAAACATCAACGTGCTTAAAATCACATTATAAACCGTTTTAGACCATTTTGAGCATTTCGATAACACTTTTCACACAAAAACATCAAAGAGCACAAAATAGCTTAATATCGTATTTAAAAACGTTTTAGACCATTTTGAGCATTTAGACAAAACTTTTTCACACAAAACACCAAAGTGCTTAGAATAGCTTCAAATCGCATTTGGAGACGTTTTAGACCATTTTGTGCATTTCGATGAAACTTGGTTACACAAAAACATCAAAGTGCTTCAAATGACATTATAAATCGTTTTAGACCATTTTGAGCATTTCGACAAAACTTTTTCACACAAAATACCAAAGGGCTTAGAATAGCTTCAAATCGCATTTGGAGACGTTTTAGACCATTTTGTGATTTTCGAAAAAACTTTTTAACATAAAAACACCAAAGTGCTTAGAATAGCTTCAAATCACATTTGGAGACGTTTTAGACCATAAGTGCTTAGAATCACATTATAAACCGTTTTAGACCATTTTGAGCATTTCGATAACAATTTTAACACAAAAACATCAAAGAGCACAAAATAGCTTAATATCGTATTTAAAAATGTTTTAGACCATTTTGAGCATTTAGATAAAACTTTTTCACACAAAACACCAAAGTGCTTAGAATAGCTTACATTCGCATTTGGAGACGTTTTAGACCAATTTGTGATTTTTGAAAAAACTTGTTAACATAAAAACACCAAAGTGCTTAGAATAGCTTCAAATCACATTTGGAGACGTTTTAGACCATTTTGTGATTTTGAACAAACTTGTTAACATAAAAACACCAAAGTGCTTAGAATAGCTTCAAATCGCATTTGGAGACGTTTTAGACCATTTTGTGATTTTCGAAAAAACTTGTTAACATAAAAACACCAAAGTGCTTAGAATAGCTTCAAATCGTATTTGGAGACGTTTTAGACCATTTTGAGATTTTCGAAAAAACTTGGTTACACAAAAACATCAAAGTGCTTAAAATCACATTATAAACCGTTTTAGACCATTTTGAGCATTTCGATAACACTTTTCACACAAAAACATCAAAGAGCACAAAATAGCTTAATATCGTATTTAAAAACGTTTTAGACCATTTTGAGCATTTCGACAAAACTTTTTCACACAAAACACCAAAGTGCTTAGAATAGCTTCAAATCGCATTTGGAGACGTTTTAGACCAATTTGTGCATTCCGATGAAACTTGATTACACAAAAACATCAAAGTGCTTAAAATCACATTATAAACCGTTTTAGACCATTTTGAGCATTTCAATAACACTTTTCACACAAAAACATCAAAGAGCACAAAATAGCTTAATATCGTATTTAAAAACGTTTTAGACCATTTTGAGCATTTAGACAAAACTTTTTCACACAAAACACCAAAGTGCTTAGAATAGCTTCAAATCGCATTTGGAGACGTTTTAGACCATTTTGTGCATTTCGATGAAACTTGGTTACACAAAAACATCAAAGTGCTTAAAATCACATTATAAATCGTTTTAGACCATTTTGAGCATTTCGACAAAACTTTTTCACACAAAATACCAAAGTGCTTAGAATAGCTTCAAATCGCATTTGGAGACGTTTTAGACCATTTTGTGATTTTCGAAAAAACTTTTTAACATAAAAACACCAAAGTGCTTAGAATAGCTTCAAATCACATTTGGAGACGTTTTAGACCATAAGTGCTTAGAATCACATTATAAACCGTTTTAGACCATTTTGAGCATTTCGATAACAATTTTAACACAAAAACATCAAAGAGCACAAAATAGCTTAATATCGTATTTAAAAATGTTTTAGACCATTTTGAGCATTTAGATAAAACTTTTTCACACAAAACACCAAAGTGCTTAGAATAGCTTCAAATCGCATTTGGAGACGTTTTAGACCAATTTGTGATTTTTGAAAAAACTTGTTAACATAAAAACACCAAAGTGCTTAGAATAGCTTCAAATCACATTTGGAGACGTTTTAGACCATTTTGTGATTTTGAAAAAACTTGTTAACATAAAAACACCAAAGTGCTTAGAATAGCTTCAAATCGCATTTGGAGACGTTTTAGACCATTTTGTGATTTTCGAAAAAACTTGTTAACATAAAAACACCAAAGTGCTTAGAATAGCTTCAAATCGTATTTGGAGACGTTTTAGACCATTTTGAGATTTTCGAAAAAACTTGGTTACACAAAAACATCAAAGTGCTTAAAATCACATTATAAACCGTTTTAGACCATTTTGAGCATTTCGATAACACTTTTCACACAAAAACTTCAAAGAGCACAAAATAGCTTAATATCGTATTTAAAAACGTTTTAGACCATTTTGAGCATTTCGACAAAACTTTTTCACACAAAACACCAAAGTGCTTAGAATAGCTTCAAATCGCATTTGGAGACGTTTTAGACCAATTTGTGCATTTCGATGAAACTTGATTACACAAAAACATCAAAGTGCTTAAAATCACATTATAAACCGTTTTAGACCATTTTGAGCATTTCGATAAAACTTTTCACACAAAAACATCAAAGAGCACAAAATAGCTTAATATCGTATTTAAAAACGTTTTAGACCATTTTGAGCATTTAGACAAAACTTTTTCACACAAAACACCAAAGTGCTTAGAATAGCTTCAAATCGCATTTGGAGACGTTTTAGACCATTTTGTGCATTTCGATGGAACTTGGTTACACAAAAACATCAAAGTGCTTAAAATCACATTATAAATCGTTTTAGACCATTTTGAGCATTTCGACAAAACTTTTTCACACAAAATACAAAAGTGCTTAGAATAGCTTCAAATCGCATTTGGAGACGTTTTAGACCATTTTGTGATTTTCGAAAAAACTTTTTAACATAAAAACACCAAAGTGCTTAGAATAGCTTCAAATCACATTTGGAGACGTTTTAGACCAATTTGTGATTTTCGAAAAAACTTGTTAACATAAAAACACGAAAGTGCTTAGAATAGCTTCAAATCGCATTTAGAAACGTTTTAGACCATTTTGTGATTTTCGAAAAAAATTGTTAACATAAAAACACCAAAGTGCTTAGAATCACATTATAAACCGTTTTAGACCATTTTGAGCATTTCGATAACAATTTTCACACAAAAACATCAAAGAGCACAAAATAGCTAAATATCGTATTTAAAAATGTTTTAGACCATTTTGAGCATTTAGATAAAACTTTTTCACACAAAACACCAAAGTGCTTAGAATAGCTTCAAATCGCATTTGGAGACGTTTTAGACCAATTTGTGATTTTTGAAAAAACTTGTTAACATAAAAACACCAAAGTGCTTAGAATAGCTTCAAATCACATTTGGAGACGTTTTAGACCATTTTGTGATTTTGAACAAACTTGTTAACATAAAAACACCAAAGTGCTTAGAATAGCTTCAAATCGTATTTGGAGACGTTTTAGACCATTTTGAGATTTTCGAAAAAACTTGGTTACACAAAAACATCAAAGTGCTTAAAATCACATTATAAACCGTTTTAGACCATTTTGAGCATTTCGATAACACTTTTCACACAAAAACATCAAAGAGCACAAAATAGCTTAATATCGTATTTAAAAACGTTTTAGACCATTTTGAGCATTTCGACAAAACTTTTTCACACAAAACACCAAAGTGCTTAGAATAGCTTCAAATCGCATTTGGAGACGTTTTAGACCAATTTGTGCATTTCGATGAAACTTGATTACACAAAAACATCAAAGTGCTTAAAATCACATTATAAACCGTTTTAGACCATTTTGAGCATTTCGATAACACTTTTCACACAAAAACATCAAAGAGCACAAAATAGCTTAATATCGTATTTAAAAACGTTTTAGACCATTTTGAGCATTTAGACAAAACTTTTTCACACAAAACACCAAAGTGCTTAGAATAGCTTCAAATCGCATTTGGAGACGTTTTAGACCATTTTGTGCATTTCGATGAAACTTGGTTACACAAAAACATCAAAGTGCTTAAAATCACATTATAAATCGTTTTAGACCATTTTGAGCATTTTGACAAAACTTTTTCACACAAAATACCAAAGTGCTTAGAATAGCTTCAAATCGCATTTGGAGACGTTTTAGACCATTTTGTGATTTTCGAAAAAACTTTTTAACATAAAAACACCAAAGTGCTTAGAATAGCTTCAAATCACATTTGGAGACGTTTTAGACCATAAGTGCTTAGAATCACATTATAAACCGTTTTAGACCATTTTGAGTATTTCGATAACAATTTTAACACAAAAACATCAAAGAGCACAAAATAGCTTAATATCGTATTTAAAAATGTTTTAGACCATTTTGAGCATTTAGATAAAACTTTTTCACACAAAACACCAAAGTGCTTAGAATAGCTTCAAATCGCATTTGGAGACGTTTTAGACCAATTTGTGATTTTTGAAAAAACTTGTTAACATAAAAACACCAAAGTGCTTAGAATAGCTTCAAATCACATTTGGAGACGTTTTAGACCATTTTGTGATTTTGAACAAACTTGTTAACATAAAAACACGAAAGTGCTTAGAATAGCTTCAAATCGCATTTGGAGACGTTTTAGACCATTTTGTGATTTTCGAAAAAACTTGTTAACATAAAAACACCAAAGTGCTTAGAATAGCTTCAAATCGTATTTGGAGACGTTTTAGACCATTTTGAGATTTTCGAAAAAACTTGGTTACACAAAAACATCAAAGTGCTTAAAATCACATTATAAACCGTTTTAGACCATTTTGAGCATTTCGATAACACTTTTCACACAAAAACATCAAAGAGCACAAAATAGCTTAATATCGTATTTAAAAACGTTTTAGACCATTTTGAGCATTTCGACAAAACTTTTTCACACAAAACACCAAAGTGCTTAGAATAGCTTCAAATCGCATTTGGAGACGTTTTAGACCAATTTGTGCATTTCGATGAAACTTGATTACACAAAAACATCAAAGTGCTTAAAATCACATTATAAACCGTTTTAGACCATTTTGAGCATTTCGATAACACTTTTCACACAAAAACATCAAAGAGCACAAAATAGCTTAATATCGTATTTAAAAACGTTTTAGACCATTTTGAGCATTTAGACAAAACTTTTTCACACAAAACACCAAAGTGCTTAGAATAGCTTCAAATCGCATTTGGAGACGTTTTAGACCATTTTGTGCATTTCGATGAAACTTGGTTACACAAAAACATCAAAGTGCTTAAAATCACATTATAAATCGTTTTAGACCATTTTGAGCATTTCGACAAAACTTTTTCACACAAAATACCAAAGTGCTTAGAATAGCTTCAAATCGCATTTCGAGACGTTTTAGACCATTTTGTGATTTTCGAAAAAACTTTTTAACATAAAAACACCAAAGTGCTTAGAATAGCTTCAAATCACATTTGGAGACGTTTTAGACCATAAGTGCTTAGAATCACATTATAAACCGTTTTAGACCATTTTGAGCATTTCGATAACAATTTTCACACAAAAACATCAAAGAGCACAAAATAGCTTAATATCGTATTTAAAAATGTTTTAGACCATTTTGAGCATTTAGATAAAACTTTTTCACACAAAACACCAAAGTGCTTAGAATAGCTTCAAATCGCATTTGGAGACGTTTTAGACCATTTTGTGATTTTTGAAAAAACTTGTTAACATAAAAACACCAAAGTGCTTAGAATAGCTTCAAATCACATTTGGAGACGTTTTAGACCATTTTGTGATTTTCGAAAAAACTTGTTAACATAAAAACACGAAAGTGCTTAGAATAGCTTCAAATCGCATTTGGAAACGTTTTAGACCATTTAGTGATTTTCGAAAAAACTTGTTAACATAAAAACACGAAAGTGCTTAGAATAGCTTCAAATCGCATTTGGAAACGTTTTAGACCATTTTGTGATTTTCGAAAAAAATTGTTAACATAAAAACACCAAAGTGTTTAGAATAGCTTCAAATCGCATTTGGAGACGTTTTAGACCAATTTGTGATTTTCGAAAAAACTTATCAACATAAAAACACCAAAGGGTTTAGAATAGCTTCAAATCGCATTTGGAGACGTTTTAGACCATTTTGTGATTTTCGAAAAAACTTGTTAACATAAAAACATGAAAGTGCTTAGAATAGCTTCAAATCGTATTTGGAGACGTTTTAGACCATTTTGTGATTTTCGAAAAAACTTGTTAACATAAAAACACCAAAGTGCTTAGAATAGCTTCAAATCGCATTTGGAGACGTTTTAGACCATTTTGTGCATTTCGATGAAACTTGGTTACACAAAAACATCAAAGTGCTTAAAATCACATTATAAACCATTTTAGACCATTTTGAGCATTTCGATAACACTTTTCACACAAAAACATCAAAGAGCACAAAATAGCTTAATATCGTATTTAAAAACGTTTTAGACCATTTTGAGCATTTCGACAAAACTTTTTCACACAAAACACCAAAGTGCTTAGAATAGCTTCAAATCGCATTTGGAGACGTTTTAGACCATTTTGTGATTTTCGAAAAAACTTGTTAACATAAAAACATCAAAGTGTACAGAATAACTTCAAATCGCATTTGGAGACCTTTTTAGGCCAATTTGTGATTTTCAAAAAAACTTGTTAACATAAAAACACCAAAGTGCTTAGAATAGCTTCAAATCGTATTTGGAGACATTTTAGACCAATTTGTGATTTTCGAAAAAAACTTGTCAACATAAAAACACCAAAGTGTTTAGAATAGCTTCAAATCGCATTTGGAGACGTTTTAGACCAATTTGTGATTTTCGAAAAAACTTATCAACATAAAAACACCAAAGGGTTTAGAATAGCTTCAAATC
The DNA here is from genome assembly GCF_964355755.1 of Antedon mediterranea. Taxonomy (NCBI): domain Eukaryota; kingdom Metazoa; phylum Echinodermata; class Crinoidea; order Comatulida; family Antedonidae; genus Antedon; species Antedon mediterranea. The sequence goes on from NC_092675.1 coordinate 12,932,739, forward strand.
GCATTTTGAGACGTTTTAGACCATTTTGTGATTTTCGAAAAAACTTGTTAACATAAAAACACGAAAATGCTTAGAATAGCTTCAAATCGCATTTGGAAACGTTTTATTCCATTTTGTGATTTTCGAAAAAAATTGTTAACATAAAAACACCAAAGTGCTTAGAATCACATTATAAACCGTTTTAGACCATTTTGAGCATTTCGATAACAATTTTCACACAAAAATATCAAAGAGCACAAAGTAGCTTAATATCGTATTTAAAAATGTTTTAGACCATTTTGAGCATTTAGATAAAACTTTTTCACACAAAACACCAAAGTGCTTAGAATAGCTTCAAATCGGATTTGGAGACGTTTTAGACCATTTTGTGATTTTTGAAAAAACTTGTTAACATAAAAACACCAAAGTGCTTAGAATAGCTTCAAATCACATTTGGAGACGTTTTAGACCATTTTGTGATTTTCGAAAAAAACTTGTCAACATAAAAACACCAAAGTGTTTAGAATAGCTTCAAATCGCATTTGGAAACGTTTTAGACCATTTAGTGATTTTCGAAAAAACTTGTTAACATAAAAACACGAAAGTGCTTAGAATAGCTTCAAATCGCATTTGGAAACGTTTTAGACCATTTTGTGATTTTCGAAAAAAATTGTTAACATAAAAACATGAAAGTGCTTAGAATAGCTTCAAATCGTATTTGGAGACGTTTTAGACCATTTTGTGATTTTCGAAAAAACTTGTTAAACATAAAAACACCAAAGTGCTTAGAATAGCTTCAAATCGCATTTGGAGACGTTTTAGACCATTTTTTGCATTTCGATGAAACTTGGTTACACAAAAACATCAAAGTGCTTAAAATCACATTATAAACCATTTTAGACCATTTTGAGTATTTCGATAACACTTTTCACACAAAAACATCAAAGAGCACAAAATAGCTTAATATCGTATTTAAAAACGTTTTAGACCATTTTGAGCATTTCGACAAAACTTTTTCACACAAAACACAAAAGTGCTTAGAATAGCTTCAAATCGCATTTGGAGACGTTTTAGACCATTTTGTGATTTTCGAAAAAACTTGTTAACATAAAAACATCAAAGTGTACAGAATAACTTCAAATCGCATTTGGAGACCGTTTTAGGCCAATTTGTGATTTTCGAAAAAACTTGTTAACCTAAAAATACCAAAGTGTTTAGAATAGCTTCAAATCGCATTTGGAGACGTTTTAGACCATTTTGTAATTTTCGAAAAAAATTGTTAACATAAAAACACCAAAGTGCTTCAAATCGCATTTGGAGACATTTTAGACCAATTTGTGATTTTTGAAAAAACTTGTTAACATAAAAACACCAAAGTGCTTACAATAGCTTCAAATCGTATTTGGAGACGTTTTAGACCATTTTGTGATTTTCGAAAAAACTTGTTAACATAAAAACACGAAAGTACTTAGAATAGCTTCAAATCGCATTTGGAGACGTTTTAGACCATTTTATGCATTTCGATGAAACTTGGTTACACAAAAACATCAAAGTGCTTAAAATCACATTATAAACCATTTTAGACCATTTTGAGTATTTCGATAACACTTTTCACACAAAAACATCAAAGAGCACAAAATAGCTTAATATCGTATTTAAAAACGTTTTAGACCATTTTGAGCATTTCGACAAAACTTTTTCACACAAAACACCAAAGTGCTTAGAATAGCTTCAAATCGCATTTGGAGACGTTTTAGACCATTTTGTGATTTTCGAAAAAACTTGTTAACATAAAAACATCAAAGTGTACAGAATAACTTCAAATCGCATTTGGAGACCGTTTTAGGCCAATTTGTGATTTTCGAAAAAACTTGTTAACCTAAAAATACCAAAGTGTTTAGAATAGCTTCAAATCGCATTTGGAGACGTTTTAGACCATTTTGTGATTTTCGAAAAAACTTGTTAACATAAAAACACCAAAGTGCTTCAAATCGCATTTGGAGACATTTTAGACCAATTTGTGATTTTTGAAAAAACTTGTTAACATAAAAACACCAAAGTGCTTACAATAGCTTCAAATCGTATTTGGAGACGTTTTAGACCATTTTGTGATTTTCGAAAAAACTTGTTAACATAAAAACACGAAAGTACTTAGAATAGCTTCAAATCGCATTTGGAGACGTTTTAGACCATTTTATGCATTTCGATGAAACTTGGTTACACAAAAACATCAAAGTGCTTAAAATCACATTATAATCCGTTTTAGACCATTTTGAGCATTTCGATAACACTTTTCACACAAAAACATCAAAGAGCACAAAATAGCTTAATATCGTATTTAAAAACGTTTTAGACCATTTTGAGCATTTCGACAAAACTTTTTCACACAAAACACCAAAGTGCTTAGAATAGCTTCAAATCGCATTGTGAGACGTTTTAGACCATTTTGTGATTTTCGAAAAAAATTGTTAACATAAAAACATCAAAGTGTACAGAATAGCTTCAAATCGCATTTGGAGACCGTTTTAGGGCAATTTGTGATTTTCGAAAAAACTTGTTAACCTAAAAATACCAAAGTGTTTAGAATAGCTTCAAATCGCATTTGGAGACGTTTTAGACCATTTTGTGATTTTCGAAAAAACTTGTTAACATCAAAACACCAAAGTGCTTAGAATAGCTTCAAATCGCATTTGGAGACATTTTAGACCAATTTGTGATTTTCGAAAAAACTTGTCAACATAAAAACACCAAAGTGTTTAGAATAGCTTCAAATCGCATTTGGAGACGTTTTAGACCAATTTGTGATTTACGAAAAAACTTATCAACATAAAAACACCAAAGGGTTTAGAATAGCTTCAAATCGCATTTTGAGACGTTTTAGACCATTTTGTGATTTTCGAAAAAACTTGTTAACATAAAAACACGAAAGTGCTTAGAATAGCTTCAAATCGCATTTGGAAACGTTTTAGACCATTTTGTGATTTTCGAAAAAGATTGTTAACATAAAAACACCAATGTGCTTAGAATCACATTATAAACCGTTTTAGACCATTTTGAGCATTTCGATAACAATTTTCACACAAAAACATCAAAGAGCACAAAATAGCTTAATATCGTATTTAAAAATGTTTTAGACCATTTTGAGCATTTAGATTAAACTTTTTCACACAAAACACCAAAGTGCTTAGAATAGCTTCAAATCGAATTTGGAGACGGTTTAGACCATTTTGTGATTTTGAAAAAACTTGTTAACATAAAAACACCAAAGTGCTTAGAATAGCTTCAAATTGCATTTGGAGACGTTTTAGACCATTTTGTGATTTTCGAAAAAACTTGTTAACATAAAAACACCAAAGTGCTTAGAATAGCTTAAAATCGTATTTGGAGACGTTTTAGACCATTTTGAGATTTTCGAAAAAACTTGGTTACACAAAAACATCAAAGTGCTTAAAATCACATTATAAACCGTTTTAGACCATTTTGAGCATTTCGATAACACTTTTCACACAAAAACATCAAAGAGCACAAAATAGCTTAATATCGTATTTAAAAACGTTTTAGACCATTTTGAGCATTTCGACAAAACTTTTTCACACAAAACACCAAAGTGCTTAGAATAGCTTCAAATCGCATTTGGAGACGTTTTAGACCAATTTGTGCATTTCGATGAAACTTGATTACACAAAAACATCAAAGTGCTTAAAATCACATTATAAACCGTTTTAGACCATTTTGAGCATTTCGATAACACTTTTCACACAAAAACATCAAAGAGCACAAAATAGCTTAATATCGTATTTAAAAACGTTTTAGACCATTTTGAGCATTTAGAAAAAACTTTTTCACACAAAACACCCAAGTGCTTAGAATAGCTTCAAATCGCATTTGAAGACGTTTTAGACCATTTTGTGATTTTTGAAAAAACTTGTTAACATAAAAACACCAAAGTGCTTAGAATAGCTTCAAATCACATTTGGAGACGTTTTAGACCATTTTGTGATTTTCGAAAAAACTTGTTAACATAAAAACACGAAAGTGCTTAGAATAGCTTCAAATCGCATTTGGAAACGTTTTAGACCATTTTGTGATTTTCGAAAAAACTTGTTAACATAAAAACACGAAAGTGCTTAGAATCACATTATAAACCGTTTTAGACCATTTTGAGCATTTCGATAACAATTTTCACACAAAAACATCAAAGAGCACAAAATAGCTTAATATCGTATTTAAAAATGTTTTAGACCATTTTGAGCATTTAGATAAAACTTTTTCACACAAAACACCAAAGTGCTTAGAATAGCTTCAAATCGCATTTGGAGACGTTTTAGACCATTTTGTGATTTTTGAAAAAACTTGTTAACATAAAAACACCAAAGTGCTTAGAATAGCTTCAAATCACATTTGGAGATGTTTTAGACCATTTTGTGATTTTTGTAAAAACTTGTTAACATAAAAACACGAAAGTGCTTAGAATAGCTTCAAATCACATTTGGAGACGTTTTAGACCATTTTGTGATTTTTGAAAAAACTTGTTAACATAAAAACACGAAAGTGCTTAGAATAGCTTCAAATCGCATTTGGAAACGTTTTAGACCATTTTGTGATTTTCGAAAAAGATTGTTAACATAAAAACACCAATGTGCTTAGAATCACATTATAAACCGTTTTAGACCATTTTGAGCATTTCGATAACAATTTTCACACAAAAACATCAAAGAGCACAAAATAACTTAATATCGTATTTATAAACGTTTTAGACCATTTTGAGCATTTCGACAAAACTTTTTCACACAAAACACCAAAGTGCTTAGAATAGCTTCAAATCGCATTTGGAGACGTTTTAGACCAATTTGTGCATTTCGATGAAACTTGATTACACAAAAACATCAACGTGCTTAAAATCACATTATAAACCGTTTTAGACCATTTTGAGCATTTCGATAACACTTTTCACACAAAAACATCAAAGAGCACAAAATAGCTTAATATCGTATTTAAAAACGTTTTAGACCAGTTTGAGCATTTAGACAAAACTTTTTCACACAAAACACCAAAGTGCTTAGAATAGCTTCAAATCGCATTTGGAGACGTTTTAGACCATTTTGCGCATTTCGATGAAACTTGGTTACACAAAAACATCAAAGTGCTTAAAATCACATTATAAATCGTTTTAGACCATTTTGAGCATTTCGACAAAACTTTTTCACACAAAAACACGAAAGTGCTTAGAATAGCTTCAAATCGCATTTGGAAACGTTTTAGACCATTTTGTGATTTTCGAAAAAACTTGTTAACATAAAAACACGAAAGTGCTTAGAATAGCTTCAAATCGCATTTGGAAACGTTTTAGACCATTTTGTGATTTTCGAAAAAAATTGTTAACATAAAAACACCAAAGTGTTTAGAATAGCTTCAAATCGCATTTGGAGACGTTTTAGACCAATTTGTGATTTTCGAAAAAACTTATCAACATAAAAACACCAAAGGGTTTAGAATAGCTTCAAATCGCATTTGGAGACGTTTTAGACCATTTTGTGATTTTGAAAAAACTTGTTAACATAAAAACACCAAAGTGCTTAGAATAGCTTCAAATCGCATTTGGAGACGTTTTAGACCATTTTGTGATTTTCGAAAAAACTTTTTAACATAAAAACACCAAAGTGCTTAGAATAGCTTCAAATCGTATTTGGAGACGTTTTAGACCATTTTGAGATTTTCGAAAAAACTTGGTTACACAAAAACATCAAAGTGCTTAAAATCACATTATAAACCGTTTTAGACCATTTTGAGCATTTCGATAACACTTTTCACACAAAAACATCAAAGAGCACAAAATAGCTTAATATCGTATTTAAAAACGTTTTAGACCATTTTGAGCATTTCGACAAAACTTTTTCACACAAAACACCAAAGTGCTTAGAATAGCTTCAAATCGCATTTGGAGACGTTTTAGACCAATTTGTGCATTTCGATGAAACTTGATTACACAAAAACATCAAAGTGCTTAAAATCACATTATAAACCGTTTTAGACCATTTTGAGCATTTCGATAACACTTTTCACACAAAAACATCAAAGAGCACAAAATAGCTTAATATCGTATTTAAAAACGTTTTAGACCATTTTGAGCATTTAGACAAAACTTTTTCACACAAAACACCAAAGTGCTTAGAATAGCTTCAAATCGCATTTGGAGACGTTTTAGACCATTTTGTGCATTTCGATGAAACTTGGTTACACAAAAACATCAAAGTGCTTAAAATCACATTATAAATCGTTTTAGACGATTTTGAGCATTTAGATAAAACTTTTTCACACAAAACACCAAAGTGCTTAGAATAGCTTCAAATCGCATTTGGAGACGTTTTAGACCATTTTGTGATTTTTGAAAAAACTTGTTAACATAAAAACACCAAAGTGCTTAGAATAGCTTCAAATCACATTTGGAGATGTTTTAGACCATTTTGTGATTTTCGAAAAAACTTGTTAACATAAAAACACGAAAGTGCTTAGAATAGCTTCAAATCGCATTTGGAAATGTTTTAGACCATTTTGTGATTTTCGAAAAAGATTGTTAACATAAAAACACCAATGTGCTTAGAATCACATTATAAACCGTTTTAGACCATTTTGAGCATTTCGATAACAATTTTCACACAAAAACATCAAAGAGCACAAAATAGCTTAACATCGTATTTATAAATGTTTTAGACCATTTTGAGCATTTCGACAAAACTTTTTCACACAAAACACCAAAGTGCTTAGAATAGCTTCAAATCGCATTTGGAGACGTTTTTTATACCATTTTGTGATTTCGATGAAACTTGATTACACAAAAACATCAAAGTGCTTAAAATCACATTATAAACCGTTTTAGACCATTTTGAGCATTTCGATAACACTTTTCACACAAAAACATCAAAGAGCACAAAATAGCTTAATATCGTATTTAAAAACGTTTTAGACCATTTTTTGCATTTAGACAAAACTTTTTCACACAAAACACCAAAGTGCTTAGAATAGCTTCAAATCGCATTTGGAGACGTTTTAGAACATTTTGTGTTTTTCGAAAAAAACTGTTAACATAAAAACACCAAAGTGCTTAGAATAGCTTCAAATCGCATTTGGAGACGTTTTAGAACATTTTGTGTTCTTCGAAAAAACCTGTTAACATAAAAACACCAAAGTGCTTAGAATAGCTTCAAATCGCATTTGGAGACGTTTTAGACCATTTTGTGATTTTCGAAAAAACTTGTTAACATAAAAACACGAAAGTGCTTAGAATAGCTTCAAATCGCATTTGGAGACGTTTTAGACCATTTTGTGATTTTCGAAAAAACATGTTAACATAAAAACACCAAAGTGCTTAGAATAGCTTCAAATCGTATTTGGAGACGTTTTAGACCATTTTGAGATTTTCGAAAAAACTTGGTTACACAAAAACATCAAAGTGCTTAAAATCACATTATAAACCGTTTTAGACCATTTTGAGAATTTCGATAACACTTTTCACACAAAAACATCAAAGAGCACAAAATAGCTTAATATCGTATTTAAAAACGTTTTAGACCATTTTGAGCATTTCGACAAAACTTTTTCACACAAAACACCAAAGTGCTTAGAATAGCTTCAAATCGCATTTGGAGACGTTTTAGACCAATTTGTGCATTTCGATGACACTTGATTACACAAAAACATCAAAGTGCTTAAAATCACATTATAAACCGTTTTAGACCATTTTGAGCATTTCGATAACACTTTTCACACAAAAACATCAAAGAGCACAAAATAGCTTAATATCGTATTTAAAAACGTTTTAGACCATTTTGAGCATTTAGACAAAACTTTTTCACACAAAACACCAAAGTGCTTAGAATAGCTTCAAATCGCATTTGGAGACGTTTTAGACCATTTTGTGCATTTCGATGAAACTTGGTTACACAAAAACATCAAAGTGCTTAAAATCACATTATAAATCGTTTTAGACCATTTTGAGCATTTCGACAAAACTTTTTCACACAAAATACAAAAGTGCTTAGAATAGCTTCAAATCGCATTTCGAGACGTTTTAGACCATTTTGTGATTTTCGAAAAAACTTTTTAACATAAAAACACCAAAGTGCTTAGAATAGCTTCAAATCACATTTGGAGACGTTTTAGACCATTTTGTGATTTTCGAAAAAACTTGTTAACATAAAAACACGAAAGTGCTTAGAATAGCTTCAAATCGCATTTAGAAACGTTTTAGACCATTTTGTGATTTTCGAAAAAAATTGTTAACATAAAAACACCAAAGTGCTTAGAATCACATTATAAACCGTTTTAGACCATTTTGAGCATTTCGATAACAATTTTCACACAAAAACATCAAAGAGCACAAAATAGCTTAATATCGTATTTAAAAATGTTTTAGACCATTTTGAGCATTTAGATAAAACTTTTTCACACAAAACACCAAAGTGCTTAGAATAGCTTCAAATCGCATTTGGAGACGTTTTAGACCATTTTGTGATTTTTGAAAAAACTTGTTAACATAAAAACACCAAAGTGCTTAGAATAGCTTCAAATCACATTTGGAGACGTTTTAGACCATTTTGTGATTTTCGAAAAAACTTGTTAACATAAAAACACGAAAGTGCTTAGAATAGCTTCAAATCGCATTTGGAAACGTTTTAGACCATTTTGTGATTTTCGAAAAAAATTGTTAACATAAAAACACCAAAGTGCTTAGAATCACATTATAAACCGTTTTAGACCATTTTGAGCATTTCGATAACAATTTTCACACAAAAACATCAAAGAGCACAAAATAGCTTAATATCGTATTTAAAAATGTTTTAGACCATTTTGAGCATTTAGATAAAACTTTTTCACACAAAACACCAAAGTGCTTAGAATAGCTTCAAATCGCATTTGGAGACGTTTTAGACCATTTTGTGATTTTTGAAAAAACTTGTTAACATAAAAACACGAAAGTGCTTAGAATAGCTTCAAATCGCATTTGGAAACGTTTTAGACCATTTTGTGATTTTCGAAAAAACTTGTTAACATAAAAACACGAAAGTGCTTAGAATAGCTTCAAATCGCATTTGGAAACGTTTTAGACCATTTTGTGATTTTCGAAAAAACTTGTTAACATAAAAACACCAAAGTGCTTAGAATAGCTTCAAATCACATTTGGAGACGTTTTAGACCATTTTGTGATTTTCGAAAAAACTTATCAACATAAAAACACCAAAGGGTTTAGAATAGCTTCAAATCGCATTTGGAGACGTTTTAGACCATTTTGTGATTTTGAAAAAACTTGTTAACATAAAAACACCAAAGTGCTTAGAATAGCTTCAAATCGCATTTGGAGACGTTTTAGACTATTTTGTGATTTTCGAAAAAACTTGTTAACATAAAAACACCAAAGTGCTTAGAATAGCTTCAAATCGTATTTGGAGACGTTTTAGACCATTTTGAGATTTTCGAAAAAACTTGGTTACACAAAAACATCAAAGTGCTTAAAATCACATTATAAACCGTTTTAGACCATTTTGAGCATTTCGATAACACTTTTCACACAAAAACATCAAAGAGCACAAAATAGCTTAATATCGTATTTAAAAACGTTTTAGACCATTTTGAGCATTTCGACAAAACTTTTTCACACAAAACACCAAAGTGCTTAGAATAGCTTCAAATCGCATTTGGAGACGTTTTAGACCAATTTGTGCATTTCGATGAAACTTGATTACACATAAACATCAAAGTGCTTAAAATCACATTATAAACCGTTTTAGACCATTTTGAGCATTTCGATAACACTTTTCACACAAAAACATCAAAGAGCACAAAATAGCTTAATATCGTATTTAAAAACGTTTTAGACCATTTTGAGCATTTAGACAAAACTTTTTCACACAAAACACCAAAGTGCTTAGAATAGCTTCAAATCGCATTTGGAGACGTTTTAGACCATTTTGTGCATTTCGATGAAACTTGGTTACACAAAAACATCAAAGTGCTTAAAATCACATTATAAATCGTTTTAGACCATTTTGAGCATTTCGACAAAACTTTTTCACACAAAATACCAAAGTGCTTAGAATAGCTTCAAATCGCATTTAGAGACGTTTTAGACCATTTTGTGATTTTCGAAAAAACTTTTTAACATAAAAACACCAAAGTGCTTAGAATAGCTTCAAATCACATTTGGAGACATTTTAGACCATTTTGTGATTTTCGAAAAAACTTGTTAACATAAAAACACGAAAGTGCTTAGAATAGCTTCAAATCGCATTTGGAAACGTTTTAGACCATTTTGTGATTTTCGAAAAAAATTGTTAACATAAAAACACCAAAGTGCTTAGAATCACATTATAAACCGTTTTAGACCATTTTGAGCATTTCGATAACAATTTTCACACAAAAACATCAAAGAGCACAAAATAGCTTAATATCGTATTTAAAAATGTTTTAGACCATTTTGAGCATTTAGATAAAACTTTTTCACACAAAACACCAAAGTGCTTAGAATAGCTTCAAATCGCATTTGGAGACGTTTTAGACCATTTTGTGATTTTTGAAAAAACTTGTTAACATAAAAACACCAAAGTGCTTAGAATAGCTTCAAATCACATTTGGAGACGTTTTAGACCATTTTGTGATTTTCGAAAAAACTTGTTAACATAAAAACACGAAAGTGCTTAGAATAGCTTCAAATCGCATTTGGAAACGTTTTAGACCATTTTGTGATTTTCGAAAAAACTTGTTAACATAAAAACACGAAAGTGCTTAGAATAGCTTCAAATCGCATTTGGAAACGTTTTAGACCATTTTGTGATTTTCAAAAAAACTTGTTAACATAAAAACACGAAAGTGCTTAGAATAGCTTCAAATCGCATTTGGAAACGTTTTAGACCATTTTGTGATTTTCGAAAAAAATTGTTAACATAAAAACACCAAAGTGTTTAGAATAGCTTCAAATCGCATTTGGAGACGTTTTAGACCAATTTGTGATTTTCGAAAAAACTTATCAACATAAAAACACCAAAGGGTTTAGAATAGCTTCAAATCGCATTTGGAGACGTTTTAGACCATTTTGTGATTTTTAAAAAACTTGTTAACATAAAAACACCAAAGTGCTTAGAATAGCTTCAAATCGCATTTGGAGACATTTTAGACCATTTTGTGATTTTCGAAAAAACTTGTTAACATAAAAACACCAAAGTGCTTAGAATAGCTTCAAATCGTATTTGGAAACGTTTTAGACCATTTTGAGATTTTCGAAAAAACTTGGTTACACAAAAACATCAAAGTGCTTAAAATCACATTATAAACCGTTTTAGACCATTTTGAGCATTTCGGTAACACTTTTCACACAAAAACATCAAAGAGCACAAAATAGCTTAATATCGTATTTAAAAACGTTTTAGACCATTTTGAGCATTTAGACAAAACTTTTTCACACAAAACACCAAAGTGCTTAGAATAGCTTCAAATCGCATTTGGAGACGTTTTAGACCATTTTGTGCATTTCGATGAAACTTGGTTACACAAAAACATCAAAGTGCTTAAAATCACATTATAAATCGTTTTAGACCATTTTGAGCATTTCGACAAAACTTTTTCACACAAAATACCAAAGTGCTTAGAATAGCTTCAAATCGCATTTGGAGACGTTTTAGACCATTTTGTGATTTTCGAAAAAACTTTTTAACATAAAAACACCAAAGTGCTTAGAATAGCTTCAAATCACATTTGGAGACGTTTTAGACCATAAGTGCTTAGAATCACATTATAAACCGTTTTAGACCATTTTGAGCATTTCGATAACAATTTTCACACAAAAACATCAAAGAGCACAAAATAGCTTAATATCGTATTTAAAAATGTTTTAGACCATTTTGAGCATTTAGATAAAACTTTTTCACACAAAACACCAAAGTGCTTAGAATAGCTTCAAATCGCATTTGGAGACGTTTTAGACCATTTTGTGATTTTTGAAAAAACTTGTTAACATAAAAACACCAAAGTGTTTAGAATAGCTTCAAATCACATTTGGAGACGTTTTAGACCATTTTGTGATTTTCGAAAAAACTTGTTAACATAAAAACACGAAAGTGCTTAGAATAGCTTCAAATCGCATTTGGAAACGTTTTAGACCATTTTGTGATTTTCGAAAAAACTTGTTAACATAAAAACATGAAAGTGCTTAGAATAGCTTCAAATCGTATTTGGAGACGTTTTAGACCATTTTGTAATTTTCGAAAAAACTTGTTAACATAAAAACACCAATGTGCTTAGAATAGCTTCAAATCGCATTTTGAGACGTTTTTTATACCATTTTGTGATTTCGATGAAAATTGATTACACAAAAACATCAAAGTGCTTAAAATCACATTATAAACCGTTTTAGACCATTTTGAGCATTTCGATAACACTTTTCACACAAAAACATCAAAGAGCACAAAATAGCTTAATATCGTATTTAAAAACGTTTTAGACCATTTTGAGCATTTAGACAAAACTTTTTCACACAAAACACCAAAGTGCTTAGAATAGCTTCAAATCGCATTTGGAGACGTTTTAGAACATTTTGTGTTTTTCGAAAAAAACTGTTAACATAAAAACACCAAAGTGCTTAGAATAGCTTCAAATCGCATTTGGAGACGTTTTAGAACATTTTGTGTTCTTCGAAAAAACCTGTTAACATAAAAACACCAAAGTGCTTAGAATAGCTTCAAATCGCATTTGGAGACGTTTTAGACCATTTTGTGATTTTCGAAAAAACTTGTTAACATAAAAACACGAAAGTGCTTAGAATAGCTTCAAATCGCATTTGGAGACGTTTTAGACCATTTTGTGATTTTCGAAAAAACATGTTAACATAAAAACACCAAAGTGCTTAGAATAGCTTCAAATTGTATTTGGAGACGTTTTAGACCATTTTGAGATTTTCGAAAAAACTTGGTTACACAAAAACATCAAAGTGCTTAAAATCACATTATAAACCGTTTTAGACCATTTTGAGAATTTCGATAACACTTTTCACACAAAAACATCAAAGAGCACAAAATAGCTTAATATCGTATTTAAAAACGTTTTAGACCATTTTGAGCATTTCGACAAAACTTTTTCACACAAAACACCAAAGTGCTTAGAATAGCTTCAAATCGCATTTGGAGACGTTTTAGACCAATTTGTGCATTTCGATGACACTTGATTACACAAAAACATCAAAGTGCTTAAAATCACATTATAAACCGTTTTAGACCATTTTGAGCATTTCGATAACACTTTTCACACAAAAACATCAAAGAGCACAAAATAGCTTAATATCGTATTTAAAAACGTTTTAGACCATTTTGAGCATTTAGACAAAACTTTTTCACACAAAACACCAAAGTGCTTAGAATAGCTTCAAATCGCATTTGGAGACGTTTTAGACCATTTTGTGCATTTCGATGAAACTTGGTTACACAAAAACATCAAAGTGCTTAAAATCACATTATAAATCGTTTTAGACCATTTTGAGCATTTCGACAAAACTTTTTCACACAAAATACAAAAGTGCTTAGAATAGCTTCAAATCGCATTTCGAGACGTTTTAGACCATTTTGTGATTTTCGAAAAAACTTTTTAACATAAAAACACCAAAGTGCTTAGAATAGCTTCAAATCACATTTGGAGACGTTTTAGACCATTTTGTGATTTTCGAAAAAACTTGTTAACATAAAAACACGAAAGTGCTTAGAATAGCTTCAAATCGCATTTAGAAACGTTTTAGACCATTTTGTGATTTTCGAAAAAAATTGTTAACATAAAAACACCAAAGTGCTTAGAATCACATTATAAACCGTTTTAGACCATTTTGAGCATTTCGATAACAATTTTCACACAAAAACATCAAAGAGCACAAAATAGCTTAATATCGTATTTAAAAATGTTTTAGACCATTTTGAGCATTTAGATAAAACTTTTTCACACAAAACACCAAAGTGCTTAGAATAGCTTCAAATCGCATTTGGAGACGTTTTAGACCATTTTGTGATTTTTGAAAAAACTTGTTAACATAAAAACACCAAAGTGCTTAGAATAGCTTCAAATCACATTTGGAGACGTTTTAGACCATTTTGTGATTTTCGAAAAAACTTGTTAACATAAAAACACGAAAGTGCTTAGAATAGCTTCAAATCGCATTTGGAAACGTTTTAGACCATTTTGTGATTTTCGAAAAAAATTGTTAACATAAAAACACCAAAGTGCTTAGAATCACATTATAAACCGTTTTAGACCATTTTGAGCATTTCGATAACAATTTTCACACAAAAACATCAAAGAGCACAAAATAGCTTAATATCGTATTTAAAAATGTTTTAGACCATTTTGAGCATTTAGATAAAACTTTTTCACACAAAACACCAAAGTGCTTAGAATAGCTTCAAATCGCATTTGGAGACGTTTTAGACCATTTTGTGATTTTTGAAAAAACTTGTTAACATAAAAACACGAAAGTGCTTAGAATAGCTTCAAATCGCATTTGGAAACGTTTTAGACCATTTTGTGATTTTCGAAAAAACTTGTTAACATAAAAACACGAAAGTGCTTAGAATAGCTTCAAATCGCATTTGGAAACGTTTTAGACCATTTTGTGATTTTCGAAAAAACTTGTTAACATAAAAACACCAAAGTGCTTAGAATAGCTTCAAATCACATTTGGAGACGTTTTAGACCATTTTGTGATTTTCGAAAAAACTTATCAACATAAAAACACCAAAGGGTTTAGAATAGCTTCAAATCGCATTTGGAGACGTTTTAGACCATTTTGTGATTTTGAAAAAACTTGTTAACATAAAAACACCAAAGTGCTTAGAATAGCTTCAAATCGCATTTGGAGACGTTTTAGACTATTTTGTGATTTTCGAAAAAACTTGTTAACATAAAAACACCAAAGTGCTTAGAATAGCTTCAAATCGTATTTGGAGACGTTTTAGACCATTTTGAGATTTTCGAAAAAACTTGGTTACACAAAAACATCAAAGTGCTTAAAATCACATTATAAACCGTTTTAGACCATTTTGAGCATTTCGATAACACTTTTCACACAAAAACATCAAAGAGCACAAAATAGCTTAATATCGTATTTAAAAACGTTTTAGACCATTTTGAGCATTTCGACAAAACTTTTTCACACAAAACACCAAAGTGCTTAGAATAGCTTCAAATCGCATTTGGAGACGTTTTAGACCAATTTGTGCATTTCGATGAAACTTGATTACACATAAACATCAAAGTGCTTAAAATCACATTATAAACCGTTTTAGACCATTTTGAGCATTTCGATAACACTTTTCACACAAAAACATCAAAGAGCACAAAATAGCTTAATATCGTATTTAAAAACGTTTTAGACCATTTTGAGCATTTAGACAAAACTTTTTCACACAAAACACCAAAGTGCTTAGAATAGCTTCAAATCGCATTTGGAGACGTTTTAGACCATTTTGTGCATTTCGATGAAACTTGGTTACACAAAAACATCAAAGTGCTTAAAATCACATTATAAATCGTTTTAGACCATTTTGAGCATTTCGACAAAACTTTTTCACACAAAATACCAAAGTGCTTAGAATAGCTTCAAATCGCATTTAGAGACGTTTTAGACCATTTTGTGATTTTCGAAAAAACTTTTTAACATAAAAACACCAAAGTGCTTAGAATAGCTTCAAATCACATTTGGAGACATTTTAGACCATTTTGTGATTTTCGAAAAAACTTGTTAACATAAAAACACGAAAGTGCTTAGAATAGCTTCAAATCGCATTTGGAAACGTTTTAGACCATTTTGTGATTTTCGAAAAAAATTGTTAACATAAAAACACCAAAGTGCTTAGAATCACATTATAAACCGTTTTAGACCATTTTGAGCATTTCGATAACAATTTTCACACAAAAACATCAAAGAGCACAAAATAGCTTAATATCGTATTTAAAAATGTTTTAGACCATTTTGAGCATTTAGATAAAACTTTTTCACACAAAACACCAAAGTGCTTAGAATAGCTTCAAATCGCATTTGGAGACGTTTTAGACCATTTTGTGATTTTTGAAAAAACTTGTTAACATAAAAACACCAAAGTGCTTAGAATAGCTTCAAATCACATTTGGAGACGTTTTAGACCATTTTGTGATTTTCGAAAAAACTTGTTAACATAAAAACACGAAAGTGCTTAGAATAGCTTCAAATCGCATTTGGAAACGTTTTAGACCATTTTGTGATTTTCGAAAAAACTTGTTAACATAAAAACACGAAAGTGCTTAGAATAGCTTCAAATCGCATTTGGAAACGTTTTAGACCATTTTGTGATTTTCAAAAAAACTTGTTAACATAAAAACACGAAAGTGCTTAGAATAGCTTCAAATCGCATTTGGAAACGTTTTAGACCATTTTGTGATTTTCGAAAAAAATTGTTAACATAAAAACACCAAAGTGTTTAGAATAGCTTCAAATCGCATTTGGAGACGTTTTAGACCAATTTGTGATTTTCGAAAAAACTTATCAACATAAAAACACCAAAGGGTTTAGAATAGCTTCAAATCGCATTTGGAGACGTTTTAGACCATTTTGTGATTTTTAAAAAACTTGTTAACATAAAAACACCAAAGTGCTTAGAATAGCTTCAAATCGCATTTGGAGACATTTTAGACCATTTTGTGATTTTCGAAAAAACTTGTTAACATAAAAACACCAAAGTGCTTAGAATAGCTTCAAATCGTATTTGGAAACGTTTTAGACCATTTTGAGATTTTCGAAAAAACTTGGTTACACAAAAACATCAAAGTGCTTAAAATCACATTATAAACCGTTTTAGACCATTTTGAGCATTTCGGTAACACTTTTCACACAAAAACATCAAAGAGCACAAAATAGCTTAATATCGTATTTAAAAACGTTTTAGACCATTTTGAGCATTTAGACAAAACTTTTTCACACAAAACACCAAAGTGCTTAGAATAGCTTCAAATCGCATTTGGAGACGTTTTAGACCATTTTGTGCATTTCGATGAAACTTGGTTACACAAAAACATCAAAGTGCTTAAAATCACATTATAAATCGTTTTAGACCATTTTGAGCATTTCGACAAAACTTTTTCACACAAAATACCAAAGTGCTTAGAATAGCTTCAAATCGCATTTGGAGACGTTTTAGACCATTTTGTGATTTTCGAAAAAACTTTTTAACATAAAAACACCAAAGTGCTTAGAATAGCTTCAAATCACATTTGGAGACGTTTTAGACCATAAGTGCTTAGAATCACATTATAAACCGTTTTAGACCATTTTGAGCATTTCGATAACAATTTTCACACAAAAACATCAAAGAGCACAAAATAGCTTAATATCGTATTTAAAAATGTTTTAGACCATTTTGAGCATTTAGATAAAACTTTTTCACACAAAACACCAAAGTGCTTAGAATAGCTTCAAATCGCATTTGGAGACGTTTTAGACCATTTTGTGATTTTTGAAAAAACTTGTTAACATAAAAACACCAAAGTGTTTAGAATAGCTTCAAATCACATTTGGAGACGTTTTAGACCATTTTGTGATTTTCGAAAAAACTTGTTAACATAAAAACACGAAAGTGCTTAGAATAGCTTCAAATCGCATTTGGAAACGTTTTAGACCATTTTGTGATTTTCGAAAAAACTTGTTAACATAAAAACATGAAAGTGCTTAGAATAGCTTCAAATCGTATTTGGAGACGTTTTAGACCATTTTGTAATTTTCGAAAAAACTTGTTAACATAAAAACACCAATGTGCTTAGAATAGCTTCAAATCGCATTTTGAGACGTTTTTTATACCATTTTGTGATTTCGATGAAAATTGATTACACAAAAACATCAAAGTGCTTAAAATCACATTATAAACCGTTTTAGACCATTTTGAGCATTTCGATAACACTTTTCACACAAAAACATCAAAGAGCACAAAATAGCTTAATATCGTATTTAAAAACGTTTTAGACCATTTTGAGCATTTAGACAAAACTTTTTCACACAAAACACCAAAGTGCTTAGAATAGCTTCAAATCGCATTTGGAGACGTTTTAGAACATTTTGTGTTTTTCGAAAAAAACTGTTAACATAAAAACACCAAAGTGCTTAGAATAGCTTCAAATCGCATTTGGAGACGTTTTAGAACATTTTGTGTTCTTCGAAAAAACCTGTTAACATAAAAACACCAAAGTGCTTAGAATAGCTTCAAATCGCATTTGGAGACGTTTTAGACCATTTTGTGATTTTTGAAAAAACTTGTTAACATAAAAACACCAAAGTGCTTAGAATAGCTTCAAATCACATTTGGAGACGTTTTAGACCATTTTGTGATTTTCGAAAAAACTTGTTAACATAAAAACACGAAAGTGGTTAGAATAGCTTCAAATCGCATTTGGAAACGTTTTAGACCATTTTGTGATTTTCGAAAAAGATTGTTAACATAAAAACACCAAAGTGCTTAGAATCACAATATAAACCGTTTTAGACCATTTTGAGCATTTCGATAACAATTTTCACACAAAAACATCAAAGAGCACAAAATAGCTTAATATCGTATTTAAAAATGTTTTAGACCATTTTGAGCATTTAGATAAAACTTTTTCACACAAAACACCAAAGTGCTTAGAATAGCTTCAAATCGCATTTGGAGACGGTTTAGACCATTTTGTGATTTTGAAAAAACTTGTTAACATAAAAACACCAAAGTGCTTAGAATAGCTTCAAATCGCATTTGGAGACGTTTTAGACCATTTTGTGATTTTCGAAAAAACTTGTTAACATAAAAACACCAAAGTGCTTAGAATAGCTTCAAATCGTATTTGGAGACGTTTTAGACCATTTTGAGATTTTAGAAAAAACTTGTTAACATAAAAACACGAAAGTGCTTAGAATAGCTTCAAATCGCATTTGGAAACGTTTTAGACCATTTTGTGATTTTCGAAAAAACTTGTTAACATAAAAACACGAAAGTGCTTAGAATAGCTTCAAATCGCATTTGGAAACGTTTTAGACCATTTTGTGATTTTCGAAAAAAATTGTTAACATAAAAACACCAAAGTGCTTAGAATCACATTATAAACCGTTTTAGACCATTTTGAGCATTTCGATAACAATTTTCACACAAAAACATCAAAGAGCACAAAATAGCTTAATATCGTATTTAAAAATGTTTTAGACCATTTTGAGCATTTAGATAAAACTTTTTCACACAAAACACCAAAGTGCTTAGAATAGCTTCAAATCGCATTTGGAGACGTTTTAGACCATTTTGTGATTTTTGAAAAAACTTGTTAACATAAAAACACCAAAGTGCTTAGAATAGCTTCAAATCACATTTGGAGACGTTTTAGACCATTTTGTGATTTTCGAAAAAACTTGTTAACATAAAAACACGAAAGTGCTTAGAATAGCTTCAAATCGCATTTGGAAACGTTTTAGACCATTTTGTGATTTTCGAAAAAACTTGTTAACATAAAAACACGAAAGTGCTTAGAATAGCTTCAAATCGCATTTGGAAACGTTTTAGACCATTTTGTGATTTTCGAAAAAACTTGTTAACATAAAAACACGAAAGTGCTTAGAATCACATTATAAACCGTTTTAGACCATTTTGAGCATTTCGATAACAATTTTCACACAAAAACATCAAAGAGCACAAAATAACTTAAAGATGTATTGTCCCTTTGACTAATTCCAAAAAAATAAAAAATAAAAGATTTCGAAAAAAGGTGGGTCATTTTGAAGTATCATAATAGTTATTAACTATCACCAAAAATTTTTTGAAAAAAAAAAAATTTAACTGAAATACAGACGTGTTTTTGTTAAAAAAATAACTTTGACTTCCAGTCAAAGTTTTCAGTCAAAACATATCCCATAAGGAAACACGCTTGTTTGGCTACTCTGTATGCATAATCATAAAACTTCCTCATGATCTGTGTGAAATAACCTTCTTAACCGTGACGAGTTGTAAACAATCCTAATTTAGCATATGCATAATGCGTACTCATGGTTTGAAATCTTTGTTTACTTTAGCTCGTGACGATTTTCCAAATGAAATGTAATCAAACTAATTTACCTGTTAATTACGTAAACTTGTTGTTTTTGGCTAAAATTTTCGACTTAAAGTGAATAACTTTAACATTACTTTGATATGGCCACTTTAAATTTAGAATATTTTGACCTTCATTTTTTTGTGTTTCAAGGGACAATACATCTTTAATATCGTATTTATAAATGTTTTAGACCATTTTGAGCATTTCGACAAAACTTTTTCACACAAAACACCAAAGTTCTTAGAATAGCTTCAAATCGCATTTGGAGACGTTTTAGACCATTTTGTGATTTCGATGAAACTTGATTACACAAAAACATCAAAGTGCTTAAAATCACATTATAAACCGTTTTAGACCATTTTGAGCATTTCGATAACACTTTTCACACAAAAACATCAAAGAGCAAAAAATAGCTTAATATCGTATTTAAAAACGTTTTAGACCATTTTGAGCATTTAGACAAAACTTTTTCACACAAACACCAAAGTGCTTAGAATAGCTTCAAATCGCATTTGGAGACGTTTTAGAACATTTTGTGTTTTTCGAAAAAAACTGTTAACATAAAAACACCAAAGTGCTTAGAATAGCTTCAAATCGCATTTGGAGACGTTTTAGAACATTTTGTGTTCTTCGAAAAAACCTGTTAACATAAAAACACCAAAGTGCTTAGAATAGCTTCAAATCGCATTTGGAGACGTTTTAGACCATTTTGTGATTTTTGAAAAAACTTGTTAACATAAAAACACCAAAGTGCTTAGAATAGCTTCAAATCACATTTGGAGACGTTTTAGACCATTTTGTGATTTTCGAAAAAACTTGTTAACATAAAAACACCAAAGTGCTTAGAATAGCGTCAAATCGTATTTGGAGACGTTTTAGACCATTTTGTGATTTTCGAAAAAACTTGTTAACATAAAAACACCAAAGTGCTTAGAATAGCTTCAAATCGCATTTGGAGACGGTTTAGACCATTTTATGATTTTGAAAAAACTTGTTAACATAAAAACACCAAAGTGCTTATAATAGCTTCAAATCGCATTTGGAGACGTTTTAGACCATTTTGTGATTTTCGAAAAAACTTGTTAACATAAAAAAACCAAAGTGCTTAGAATAGCTTCAAATCGTATTTGGAGACGTTTTAGACCATTTTGAGATTTTCGAAAAAACTTGGTTACACAAAAACATCAAAGTGCTTAAAATCACATTATAAACCGTTTTAGACCATTTTGAGCATTTCGATAACACTTTTCACACAAAAACATCAAAGAGCACAAAATAGCTTAATATCGTATTTAAAAACGTTTTAGACCATTTTGAGCATTTCGACAAAAACTTTTTCACACAAAACACCAAAGTGCTTAGAATAGCTTCAAATCGCATTTGGAGACGTTTTAGACCAATTTGTGCATTTCGATGAAACTTGATTACACAAAAACATCAAAGTGCTTAAAATCACATTATAAACCGTTTTAGACCATTTTGAGCATTTCGATAACACTTTTCACACAAAAACATCAAAGAGCACAAAATAGCTTAATATCGTATTTAAAAACGTTTTAGACCATTTTGAGCATTTCGACAAAACTTTTTCACACAAAACACCAAAGTGCTTAGAATAGCTTCAAATCGCATTTGGAGACGTTTTAGACCAATTTGTGCATTTCGATGAAACTTGATTACACAAAAACATCAAAGTGCTTAAAATCACATTATAAACCGTTTTAGACCTTTTTGAGCATTTCGATAACACTTTTCACACAAAAACATCAAAGAGCACAAAATAGCTTAATATCGTATTTAAAAACGTTTTAGACCATTTTGAGCATTTAGACAAAACTTTTTCACACAAAACACCAAAGTGCTTAGAATAGCTTCAAATCGCATTTGGAGACGTTTTAGACCATTTTGTGATTTTTGAAAAAACTTGTTAACATAAAAACACCAAAGTGCTTAGAATAGCTTCAAATCACATTTGGAGACGTTTTAGACCATTTTGTGATTTTCGAAAAAACTTGTTAACATAAAAACACGAAAGTGCTTAGAATAGCTTCAAATCGCATTTGGAAACGTTTTAGACCATTTTGTGATTTTCGAAAAAACTTGTTAACATAAAAACACGAAAGTGCTTAGAATCACATTATACACCGTTTTAGACCATTTTGAGCATTTCGATAACAATTTTCACACAAAAACATCAAAGAGCACAAAATAGCTTAATATCGTATTTAAAAATGTTTTAGACCATTTTGAGCATTTAGATAAAACTTTTTCACACAAAACACCAAAGTGCTTAGAATAGCTTCAAATCGCATTTGGAGACGTTTTAGACCATTTTGTGATTTTCGAAAAAACTTGTTAACATAAAAACACGAAAGTGCTTAGAATAGCTTCAAATCGCATTTGGAAACGTTTTAGACCATTTTGTGATTTTCGAAAAAAATTGTTAACATAAAAACACCAAAGTGTTTAGAATAGCTTCAAATCGCATTTGGAGACGTTTTAGACCAATTTGTGATTTTCGAAAAAACTTATCAACATAAAAACACCAAAG
Source organism: Antedon mediterranea (assembly GCF_964355755.1). Classification (NCBI taxonomy): domain Eukaryota; kingdom Metazoa; phylum Echinodermata; class Crinoidea; order Comatulida; family Antedonidae; genus Antedon; species Antedon mediterranea. The sequence goes on from NC_092675.1 coordinate 12,955,369, forward strand.
GGTTTAGAATAGCTTCAAATCGCATTTGGAGACGTTTTAGACCATTTTGTGATTTTGAAAAAACTTGTTAACATAAAAACACCAAAGTGCTTAGAATAGCTTCAAATCGCATTTGGAGACGTTTTAGACCATTTTGTGATTTTCGAAAAAACTTGTTAACATAAAAACACCAAAGTGCTTAGAATAGCTTCAAATCGTATTTGGAGACGTTTTAGACCATTTTGAGATTTTCGAAAAAACTTGGTTACACAAAAACATCAAAGTGCTTAAAATCACATTATAAACCGTTTTAGACCATTTTGAGCATTTCGGTAACACTTTTCACACAAAAACATCAAAGAGCACAAAATAGCTTAACACTTTGACTGCCAGAGGTTTTTCCAGTTAGAAACTGCCACCGCCAGCGTTTTTAGCCCAATTCGATGTTTTTATTAAAGCTGATTGAAACCATGTATGTGATTTGATTTATATATAATTTAGACTAAAATAATCATAAAGATTTTAGCTTTACAATGGTACCAAGAACGATTTTTAAATCGCAATATGTAAATTGTAATAGTAAAATGAAAGTAACCCACTTTTTGAATTTTTCGTAGTTTCGCGCAAGAAAGTCGAGATATTCGCGATTTTGTGCAAGACATCACAATATGAAAATATCGCCCGGTGAGATCAACAAACAACGAAAAAGTTACTTACACGGCACCGATAGGCCTATAAAAACAAGTTATCACTATCGAAAAATGTATTACATTTTATAAATCATAAATCTTACATCAATGTTTCGCCAAAATCCACATAGTAAAGACACCAGGCCTAATTAACCAGGCCTAAAGTTGGTCCGGAACCGTTTTACGACTAGGGCTAGGCTAGCCTAGTACTACTAGCCTAGGCCTAGCTAGGAGATAGTAAACTGATGATAATAACCATACCATTTCCAAACAAGTTTGTTGCGTGAAACTCGGTCACTTTCAGTAAAACACCAAAACAATTAGGGTATACATACAATAATAAAATTAAAGACTTCATATTGAAAATGACTCCATTACTTTTTATTCAGATAACAAACAAACATGTCAATCCACAAAAACCTTTGTAATGCTTCGGCGGCATAGCTAGCGCGCGACCGATACACAATGCGCCAAGCCATCGGTCTACGCGCTACTGTGATGCGCGGTGTTTGTTATTTCGACAGGTACCATTTTGACAGTCGTTCGTAACCAGATTAGTTACTTTCAAATTGTAAAATATTGACGGTCCAGACCGAATATAGTGTTCATATTTATAGTATATACCAATAATTAACCTATCTACCGGATTTCGTAAAAAAACGCGAAAAACGAAGATCTTCGTTTTTGGCAGTCAAGCGTTGTGTTTCCAAAAATGAAGATCTTCGTGTTTGGCAGTCAAAGTGTTAATATCGTATTTAAAAACGTTTTAGACCATTTTGAGCATTTAGACAAAACTTTTTCACACAAAACACCAAAGTGCTTAGAATAGCTTCAAATCGCATTTGGAGACGTTTTAGACCATTTTGTGCATTTCGATGAAACTTGGTTACACAAAAACATCAAAGTGCTTAAAATCACATTATAAATCGTTTTAGACCATTTTGAGCATTTCGACAAAACTTTTTCACACAAAATACCAAAGTGCTTAGAATAGCTTCAAATCGCATTTGGAGACGTTTTAGACCATTTTGTGATTTTCGAAAAAACTTTTTAACATAAAAACACCAAAGTGCTTAGAATAGCTTCAAATCACATTTGGAGACGTTTTAGACCATAAGTGCTTAGAATCACATTATAAACCGTTTTAGACCATTTTGAGCATTTCGATAACAATTTTCACACAAAAACATCAAAGAGCACAAAATAGCTTAATATCGTATTTAAAAATGTTTTAGACCATTTTGAGCATTTAGATAAAACTTTTTCACACAAAACACCAAAGTGCTTAGAATAGCTTCAAATCGCATTTGGAGACGTTTTAGACCATTTTGTGATTTTTGAAAAAACTTGTTAACATAAAAACACCAAAGTGCTTAGAATAGCTTCAAATCACATTTGGAGACGTTTTAGACCATTTTGTGATTTTCGAAAAAACTTGTTAACATAAAAACACGAAAGTGCTTAGAATAGCTTCAAATCGCATTTGGAAACGTTTTAGACCATTTAGTGATTTTCGAAAAAACTTGTTAACATAAAAACACGAAAGTGCTTAGAATAGCTTCAAATCGCATTTGGAAACGTTTTAGACCATTTTGTGATTTTCGAAAAAAATTGTTAACATAAAAACACCAAAGTGTTTAGAATAGCTTCAAATCACATTTGGAGACGTTTTAGACCAATTTGTGATTTTCGAAAAAACTTATCAACATAAAAACACCAAAGGGTTTAGAATAGCTTCAAATCGCATTTGGAGACGTTTTAGACCATTTTGTGATTTTCGAAAAAACTTGTTAACATAAAAACACGAAAGTGCTTAGAATAGCTTCAAATCGCATTTGGAAACGTTTTAGACCATTTTGTGATTTTCGAAAAAACTTGTTAACATAAAAACATGAAAGTGCTTAGAATAGCTTCAAATCGTATTTGGAGACGTTTTAGACCATTTTGTGATTTTCGAAAAAACTTGTTAACATAAAAACACCAATGTGCTTAGAATAGCTTCAAATCGCATTTTGAGACGTTTTAGACCATTTTGTGCATTTCGATGAAACTTGGTTACACAAAAACATCAAAGTGCTTAAAATCACATTATAAACCATTTTAGACCATTTTGAGCATTTCGATAACACTTTTCACACAAAAACATCAAAGAGCACAAAATAGCTTAATATCGTATTTAAAAACGTTTCAGACCATTTTGAGCATTTCGACAAAACTTTTTCACACAAAACACCAAAGTGCTTAGAATAGCTTCAAATCGCATTTGGAGACGTTTTAGACCATTTTGTGATTTTCGAAAAAACTTGTTAACATAAAAACATCAAAGTGTACAGAATAACTTCAAATCGCATTTGGAGACCGTTTTAGGCCAATTTGTGATTTTCGAAAAAACTTGTTAACCTAAAAATACCAAAGTGTTTAGAATAGCTTCAAATCGCATTTGGAGACGTTTTAGACCATTTTGTGATTTTCGAAAAAACTTGTTAACATAAAAACACCAAAGTGCTTCAAATCGCATTTGGAGACATTTTAGACCAATTTGTGATTTTTGAAAAAACTTGTTAACATAAAAACACCAAAGTGCTTACAATAGCTTCAAATCGTATTTGGAGACGTTTTAGACCATTTTGTGATTTTCGAAAAAACTTGTTAACATAAAAACACCAAAGTACTTAGAATAGCTTCAAATCGCATTTGGAGACGTTTTAGACCATTTTATGCATTTCGATGAAACTTGGTTACACAAAAACATCAATGTCCTTAAAATCACATTATAATCCGTTTTAGACCATTTTGAGCATTTCGATAACACTTTTCACACAAAAACATCAAAGAGCACAAAATAGCTTAATATCGTATTTAAAAACGTTTTAGACCATTTTGAGCATTTAGACAAAACTTTTTCACACAAAACACCAAAGTGTTTAGAATAGCTTCAAATCGCATTTGGAGACGTTTTAGACCATTTTGTGATTTTCGAAAAAACTTGTTAACATAAAAACACCAAAGTGCTTCAAATCGCATTTGAGACATTTTAGACCAATTTGTGATTTTTGAAAAAACTTGTTAACATAAAAACACCAAAGTGCTTACAATAGCTTCAAATCGTATTTGGAGACGTTTTAGACCATTTTGTGATTTTCGAAAAAACTTGTTAACATAAAAACACCAAAGTACTTAGAATAGCTTCAAATCGCATTTGGAGACGTTTTAGACCATTTTATGCATTTCGATGAAACTTGGTTACACAAAAACATCAAAGTGCTTAAAATCACATTATAATCCGTTTTAGACCATTTTGAGCATTTCGATAACACTTTTCACACAAAAACATCAAAGAGCACAAAATAGCTTCAAATCGCATTTGGAGACGTTTTAGACCATTTTGTGATTTTCGAAAAAAATTGTTAACATAAAAACATCAAAGTGTACAGAATAGCTTCAAATCGCATTTGGAGACCGTTTTAGGCCAATTTGTGATTTTCGAAAAAACTTGTTAACCTAAAAATACCAAAGTGTTTATAATAGCTTCAAATCGCATTTGGAGACGTTTTAGACCAATTTGTGATTTTCGAAAAAACTTATCAACATAAAAACACCAAAGGGTTTAGAATATCTTCAAATCGCATTTGGAGACGTTTTAGACCATTTTGTGATTTTCGAAAAAACTTGTTAACATAAAAACACCAAAGTGCTTAGAATAGCTTCAAATCGCATTTGGAGACGTTTTAGACCAATTTGTGATTTTCGAAAAAACTTATCAACATAAAAACACCAAAGGGTTTAGAATAGCTTCATTTGGAGACGTTTTAGACCATTTTGTGATTTTGAAAAAACTTGTTAACATAAAAACACCAAAGTGCTTAGAATAGCTTCAAATCGCATTTGGAGACGTTTTAGACCATTTTGTGATTTTCGAAAAAACTTGTTAACATAAAAACACCAAAGTGCTTAGAATAGCTTCAAATCGTATTTGGAGACGTTTTAGACCATTTTGAGATTTTCGAAAAAACTTGGTTACACAAAAACATCAAAGTGCTTAAAGTCACATTATAAACCGTTTTAGACCATTTTGAGCATTTCGATAACACTTTTCACACAAAAACATCAAAGAGCACAAAATAGCTTAATATCGTATTTAAAAACGTTTTAGACCATTTTGAGCATTTCGACAAAACTTTTTCACACAAAACACCAAAGTGCTTAGAATAGCTTCAAATCACATTTGGAGACGTTTTAGACCATTTTGTGATTTTCGAAAAAACTTGTTAACATAAAAACACGAAAGTGCATAGAATAGCTTCAAATCGCCTTTGGAAACGTTTTAGACCATTTTGTGATTTTCGAAAAAACTTTTTAACATAAAAACACGAAAGTGCTTAGAATCACATTATAAACCGTTTTAGACCATTTTGAGCATTTCGATAACAATTTTCACACAAAAACATCAAAGAGCACAAAATAGCTTAATATCGTATTTAAAAATGTTTTAGACCATTTTGAGCATTTAGATAAAACTTTTTCACACAAAACACCAAAGTGCTTAGAATAGCTTCAAATCGCATTTGGAGACGTTTTAGACCATTTTGTGATTTTTGAAAAAACTTGTTAACATAAAAACACCAAAGTGCTTAGAATAGCTTCAAATCACATTTGGAGATGTTTTAGACCATTTTGTGATTTTTGAAAAAACTTGTTAACATAAAAACACGAAAGTGCTTAGAATAGCTTCAAATCGCATTTGGAAACGTTTTAGACCATTTTGTGATTTTCGAAAAAGATTGTTAACATAAAAACACCAATGTGCTTAGAATCACATTATAAACCGTTTTAGACCATTTTGAGCATTTCGATAACAATTTTCACACAAAAACATCAAAGAGCACAAAATAGCTTAATATCGTATTTATAAATGTTTTAGACCATTTTGAGCATTTCGACAAAACTTTTTCACACAAAACACCAAAGTGCTTAGAATAGCTTCAAATCGCATTTGGAGACGTTTTTTATACCATTTTGTGATTTCGATGAAACTTGATTACACAAAAACATCAAAGTGCTTAAAATCACATTATAAACCGTTTTAGACCATTTTGAGCATTTCGATAACACTTTTCACACAAAAACATCAAAGAGCACAAAATAGCTTAATATCGTATTTAAAAACGTTTTAGACCATTTTGAGCATTTAGACAAAACTTTTTCACACAAAACACCAAAGTGCTTAGAATAGCTTCAAATCGCATTTGGAGACGTTTTAGAACATTTTGTGTTTTTCGAAAAAAACTGTTAACATAAAAACACCAAAGTGCTTAGAATAGCTTCAAATCGCATTTGGAGACGTTTTAGAACATTTTGTGTTCTTCGAAAAAACCTGTTAACATAAAAACTCCAAAGTGCTTAGAATAGCTTCAAATCGCATTTGGAGACGTTTTAGACCATTTTGTGATTTTTGAAAAAACTTGTTAACATAAAAACACCAAAGTGCTTAGAATAGCTTCAAATCACATTTGGAGACGTTTTAGACCATTTTGTGATTTTCGAAAAAACTTGTTAACATAAAAACACGAAAGTGCTTAGAATAGCTTCAAATCGCATTTGGAAACGTTTTAGACCATTTTGTGATTTTCGAAAAAGATTGTTAACATAAAAACACCAAAGTGCTTAGAATCACAATATAAACCGTTTTAGACCATTTTGAGCATTTCGATAACAATTTTCACACAAAAACATCAAAGAGCACAAAATAGCTTAATATCGTATTTAAAAATGTTTTAGACCATTTTGAGCATTTAGATAAAACTTTTTCACACAAAACACCAAAGTGCTTAGAATAGCTTCAAATCGCATTTGGAGACGGTTTAGACCATTTTGTGATTTTGAAAAAACTTGTTAACATAAAAACACCAAAGTGCTTAGAATAGCTTCAAATCGCATTTGGAGACGTTTTAGACCATTTTGTGATTTTCGAAAAAACTTGTTAACATAAAAACACCAAAGTGCTTAAAATAGCTTCAAATCGTATTTGGAGACGTTTTAGACCATTTTGAGATTTTCGAAAAAACTTGGTTACACAAAAACATCAAAGTGCTTAAAATCACATTATAAACCGTTTTAGACCATTTTGAACATTTCGATAACACTTTTCACACAAAAACATCAAAGAGCACAAAATAGCTTAATATCGTATTTAAAAACGTTTTAGACCATTTTGAGCATTTCGACAAAACTTTTTCACACAAAACACCAAAGTGCTTAGAATAGCTTCAAATCGCATTTGGAGACGTTTTAGACCAATTTGTGCATTTCGATGAAACTTGATTACACAAAAACATCAACGTGCTTAAAATCACATTATAAACCGTTTTAGACCATTTTGAGCATTTCGATAACACTTTTCACACAAAAACATCAAAGAGCACAAAATAGCTTAATATCGTATTTAAAAACGTTTTAGACCATTTTGAGCATTTAGACAAAACTTTTTCACACAAAACACCAAAGTGCTTAGAATAGCTTCAAATCGGATTTGGAGACGTTTTAGACCATTTTGTGCATTTCGATGAAACTTGGTTACACAAAAACATCAAAGTGCTTAAAATCACATTATAAATCGTTTTAGACCAGTTTGAGCATTTCGACAAAACTTTTTCACACAAAATACCAAAGGGCTTAGAATAGCTTCAAATCGCATTTGGAGACGTTTTAGACCATTTTGTGATTTTCGAAAAAACTTTTTAACATAAAAACACCAAAGTGCTTAGAATAGCTTCAAATCGCATTTGGAGACGTTTTAGACCATTTTGTGATTTTCGAAAAAACTTGTTAACATAAAAACACGAAAGTGCTTAGAATAGCTTCAAATCGCATTTGGAAACGTTTTAGACCATTTTGTGATTTTCGAAAAAAATTGTTAACATAAAAACACCAAAGTGCTTAGAATCACATTATAAACCGTTTTAGACCATTTTGAGCATTTCGATAACAATTTTCACACAAAAACATCAAAGAGCACAAAATAGCTTAATATCGTATTTAAAAATGTTTTAGACCATTTTGAGCATTTAGATAAAACTTTTTCACACAAAACACCAAAGTGCTTAGAATAGCTTCAAATCGCATTTGGAGACGTTTTAGACCATTTTGTGATTTTTGAAAAAACTTGTTAACATAAAAACACCAAAGTGTTAGAATAGCTTCAAATCACATTTGGAGACGTTTCAGACCATTTTGTGATTTTCGAAAAAACTTGTTAACATAAAAACACGAAAGTGCTTAGAATAGCTTCAAATCGAATTTGGAAACGTTTTAGACCATTTTGTGATTTTCGAAAAAACTTGTTAACATAAAAACACGAAAGTGCTTAGAATAGCTTCAAATCGCATTTGGAAACGTTTTAGACCATTTTGTGATTTTCGAAAAAAATTGTTAACATAAAAACACCAAAGTGTTTAGAATAGCTTCAAATCGCATTTGGAGACGTTTTAGACCAATTTGTGATTTTCGAAAAAACTTATCAACATAAAAACACCAAATCGCATTTGGAGACGTTTTAGACCATTTTGTGATTTTGAAAAAACTTGTTAACATAAAAACACCAAAGTGCTTAGAATAGCTTCAAATCGCATTTGGAGACGTTTTAGACCATTTTGTGATTTTCGAAAAAACTTGTTAACATAAAAACACCAAAGTGCTTAGAATAGCTTCAAATCGTATTTGGAGACGTTTTAGACCATTTTGAGATTTTCGAAAAAACTTGGTTACACAAAAACATCAAAGTGCTTAAAATCACATTATAAACCGTTTTAGACCATTTTGAGAATTTCGATAACACTTTTCACACAAAAACATCAAAGAGCACAAAATAGCTTAATATCGTATTTAAAAACGTTTTAGACCATTTTGAGCATTTCGACAAAACTTTTTCACACAAAACACCAAAGTGCTTAGAATAGCTTCAAATCGCATTTGGAGACGTTTTAGACCAATTTGTGCATTTCGATGAAACTTGATTACACAAAAACATCAAAGTTCTTAAAATCACATTATAAACCGTTTTAGACCATTTTGAGCATTTCGATAACACTTTTCACACAAAAACATCAAAGAGCACAAAATAGCTTAATATCGTATTTAAAAACGTTTTAGACCATTTTGAGCATTTAGACAAAACTTTTTCACACAAAACACCAAAGTGCTTAGAATAGCTTCAAATCGCATTTGGAGACGTTTTAGACCATTTTGTGCATTTCGATGAAACTTGGTTACACAAAAACATCAAAGTGCTTAAAATCACATTATAAATCGTTTTAGACCATTTTGAGCATTTCGACAAACTTTTTCACACAAAATACCAAAGTGCTTAGAATAGCTTCAAATCGCATTTGGAGACGTTTTAGACCATTTTGTGATTTTCGAAAAAACTTTTTAACATAAAAACACCAAAGTGCTTAGAATAGCTTCAAATCACATTTGGAGACATTTTAGACCATTTTGTGATTTTCGAAAAAACTTGTTAACATAAAAACACGAAAGTGCTTAGAATAGCTTCAAATCGCATTTGGAAACGTTTTAGACCATTTTGTGATTTTCGAAAAAAATTGTTAACATAAAAACACCAAAGTGCTTAGAATTACATTATAAACCGTTTTAGACCATTTTGAGCATTTCGATAACAATTTTCACACAAAAACATCAAAGAGCACAAAATAGCTTAATATCGTATTTAAAAACTTTTTAGACCATTTTGAGCATTTCGACAAAACTTTTTCACACAAAACACCAAAGTGCTTAGAATAGCTTCAAATCGCATTTGGAGACGTTTTAGACCATTTTGTGATTTTTGAAAAAACTTGTTAACATAAAAACACCAAAGTGTTAGAATAGCTTCAAATCACATTTGGAGACGTTTCAGACCATTTTGTGATTTTCGAAAAAACTTGTTAACATAAAAACACGAAAGTGCTTAGAATAGCTTCAAATCGAATTTGGAAACGTTTTAGACCATTTTGTGATTTTCGAAAAAACTTGTTAACATAAAAACACGAAAGTGCTTAGAATAGCTTCAAATCGCATTTGGAAACGTTTTAGACCATTTTGTGATTTTCGAAAAAAATTGTTAACATAAAAACACCAAAGTGTTTAGAATAGCTTCAAATCGCATTTGGAGACGTTTTAGACCAATTTGTGATTTTCGAAAAAACTTATCAACATAAAAACACCAAATCGCATTTGGAGACGTTTTAGACCATTTTGTGATTTTGAAAAAACTTGTTAACATAAAAACACCAAAGTGCTTAGAATAGCTTCAAATCGCATTTGGAGACGTTTTAGACCATTTTGTGATTTTCGAAAAAACTTGTTAACATAAAAACACCAAAGTGCTTAGAATAGCTTCAAATCGTATTTGGAGACGTTTTAGACCATTTTGAGATTTTCGAAAAAACTTGGTTACACAAAAACATCAAAGTGCTTAAAATCACATTATAAACCGTTTTAGACCATTTTGAGAATTTCGATAACACTTTTCACACAAAAACATCAAAGAGCACAAAATAGCTTAATATCGTATTTAAAAACGTTTTAGACCATTTTGAGCATTTCGACAAAACTTTTTCACACAAAACACCAAAGTGCTTAGAATAGCTTCAAATCGCATTTGGAGACGTTTTAGACCAATTTGTGCATTTCGATGAAACTTGATTACACAAAAACATCAAAGTGCTTAAAATCACATTATAAACCGTTTTAGACCATTTTGAGAATTTCGATAACACTTTTCACACAAAAACATCAAAGAGCACAAAATAGCTTAATATCGTATTTAAAAACGTTTTAGACCATTTTGAGCATTTCGACAAAACTTTTTCACACAAAACACCAAAGTGCTTAGAATAGCTTCAAATCGCATTTGGAGACGTTTTAGACCAATTTGTGCATTTCGATGAAACTTGATTACACAAAAACATCAAAGTGCTTAAAATCACATTATAAACCGTTTTAGACCATTTTGAGCATTTCGATAACACTTTTCACACAAAAACATCAAAGAGCACAAAATAGCTTAATATCGTATTTAAAAACGTTTTAGACCATTTTGAGCATTTAGACAAAACTTTTTCACACAAAACACCAAAGTGCTTAGAATAGCTTCAAATCGCATTTGGAGACGTTTTAGACCATTTTGTGCATTTCGATGAAACTTGGTTACACAAAAACATCAAAGTGCTTAAAATCACATTATAAATCGTTTTAGACCATTTTGAGCATTTCGACAAACTTTTTCACACAAAATACCAAAGTGCTTAGAATAGCTTCAAATCGCATTTGGAGACGTTTTAGACCATTTTGTGATTTTCGAAAAAACTTTTTAACATAAAAACACCAAAGTGCTTAGAATAGCTTCAAATCACATTTGGAGACATTTTAGACCATTTTGTGATTTTCGAAAAAACTTGTTAACATAAAAACACGAAAGTGCTTAGAATAGCTTCAAATCGCATTTGGAAACGTTTTAGACCATTTTGTGATTTTCGAAAAAAATTGTTAACATAAAAACACCAAAGTGCTTAGAATCACATTATAAACCGTTTTAGACCATTTTGAGCATTTCGATAACAATTTTCACACAAAAACATCAAAGAGCACAAAATAGCTTAATATCGTATTTAAAAACTTTTTAGACCATTTTGAGCATTTCGACAAAACTTTTTCACACAAAACACCAAAGTGCTTAGAATAGCTTCAAATCGCATTTGGAGACGTTTTAGACCATTTTGTGATTTTTGAAAAAACTTGTTAACATAAAAACACCAAAGTGTTAGAATAGCTTCAAATCACATTTGGAGACGTTTCAGACCATTTTGTGATTTTCGAAAAAACTTGTTAACATAAAAACACGAAAGTGCTTAGAATAGCTTCAAATCGAATTTGGAAACGTTTTAGACCATTTTGTGATTTTCGAAAAAACTTGTTAACATAAAAACACGAAAGTGCTTAGAATAGCTTCAAATCGCATTTGGAAACGTTTTAGACCATTTTGTGATTTTCAAAAAAAATTGTTAACATAAAAACACCAAAGTGTTTAGAATAGCTTCAAATCGCATTTGGAGACGTTTTAGACCAATTTGTGATTTTCGAAAAAACTTATCAACATAAAAACACCAAATCGCATTTGGAGACGTTTTAGACCATTTTGTGATTTTGAAAAAACTTGTTAACATAAAAACACCAAAGTGCTTAGAATAGCTTCAAATCGCATTTGGAGACGTTTTAGACCATTTTGTGATTTTCGAAAAAACTTGTTAACATAAAAACACCAAAGTGCTTAGAATAGCTTCAAATCGTATTTGGAGACGTTTTAGACCATTTTGAGATTTTCGAAAAAACTTGGTTACACAAAAACATCAAAGTGCTTAAAATCACATTATAAACCGTTTTAGACCATTTTGAGAATTTCGATAACACTTTTCACACAAAAACATCAAAGAGCACAAAATAGCTTAATATCGTATTTAAAAACGTTTTAGACCATTTTGAGCATTTCGACAAAACTTTTTCACACAAAACACCAAAGTGCTTAGAATAGCTTCAAATCGCATTTGGAGACGTTTTAGACCAATTTGTGCATTTCGATGAAACTTGATTACACAAAAACATCAAAGTGCTTAAAATCACATTATAAACCGTTTTAGACCATTTTGAGAATTTCGATAACACTTTTCACACAAAAACATCAAAGAGCACAAAATAGCTTAATATCGTATTTAAAAAAGTTTTAGACCATTTTGAGCATTTCGACAAAACTTTTTCACACAAAACACCAAAGTGCTTAGAATAGCTTCAAATCGCATTTGGAGACGTTTTAGACCAATTTGTGCATTTCGATGAAACTTGATTACACAAAAACATCAAAGTGCTTAAAATCACATTATAAACCGTTTTAGACCATTTTGAGCATTTCGATAACACTTTTCACACAAAAACATCAAAGAGCACAAAATAGCTTAATATCGTATTTAAAAACGTTTTAGACCATTTTGAGCATTTAGACAAAACTTTTTCACACAAAACACCAAAGTGCTTAGAATAGCTTCAAATCGCATTTGGAGACGTTTTAGACCATTTTGTGCATTTCGATGAAACTTGGTTACACAAAAACATCAAAGTGCTTAAAATCACATTATAAATCGTTTTAGACCATTTTGAGCATTTCGACAAAACTTTTTCACACAAAATACCAAAGTGCTTAGAATAGCTTCAAATCGCATTTGGAGACGTTTTAGACCATTTTGTGATTTTCGAAAAAACTTTTTAACATAAAAACACCAAAGTGCTTAGAATAGCTTCAAATCACATTTGGAGACATTTTAGACCATTTTGTGATTTTCGAAAAAACTTGTTAACATAAAAACACGAAAGTGCTTAGAATAGCTTCAAATCGCATTTGGAAACGTTTTAGACCATTTTGTGATTTTCGAAAAAACTTGTTAACATAAAAACACGAAAGTGCTTAGAATCACATTATAAACCGTTTTAGACCATTTTGAGCATTTCGATAACAATTTTCACACAAAAACATCAAAGAGCACAAAATAGCTTAATATCGTATTTAAAAATGTTTTAGACCATTTTGAGCATTTAGATAAAACTTTTTCACACAAAACACCAAAGTGCTTAGAATAGCTTCAAATCGCATTTGGAGACGTTTTAGACCATTTTGTGATTTTTGAAAAAACTTGTTAACATAAAAACACGAAAGTGCTTAGAATAGCTTCAAATCGCATTTGGAAACGTTTTAGACCATTTTGTGATTTTCGAAAAAAATTGTTAACATAAAAACACCAAAGTGTTTAGAATAGCTTCAAATCGCATTTGGAGACGTTTTAGACCAATTTGTGATTTTCGAAAAAACTTATCAACATAAAAACACCAAAAGGTTTAGAATAGCTTCAAATCGCATTTGGAGACGTTTTAGACCATTTTGTGATTTTGAAAAAAATTGTTAACATAAAAACACCAAAGTGTTTAGAATAGCTTCAAATCACATTTGGAGACGTTTTAGACCAATTTGTGATTTTCGAAAAAACTTATCAACATAAAAACACCAAAGGGTTTAGAATAGCTTCAAATCGCATTTGGAGACGTTTTAGACCATTTTGTGATTTTCGAAAAAACTTGTTAACATAAAAACACGAAAGTGCTTAGAATAGCTTCAAATCGCATTTGGAAACGTTTTAGACCATTTTGTGATTTTCGAAAAAACTTGTTAACATAAAAACATGAAAGTGCTTAGAATAGCTTCAAATCGTATTTGGAGACGTTTTAGACCATTTTGTGATTTTCGAAAAAACTTGTTAACATAAAAACACCAATGTGCTTAGAATAGCTTCAAATCGCATTTTGAGACGTTTTAGACCATTTTGTGCATTTCGATGAAACTTGGTTACACAAAAACATCAAAGTGCTTAAAATCACATTATAAACCATTTTAGACCATTTTGAGCATTTCGATAACACTTTTCACACAAAAACATCAAAGAGCACAAAATAGCTTAATATCGTATTTAAAAACGTTTTAGACCATTTTGAGCATTTCGACAAAACTTTTTCACACAAAACACCAAAGTGCTTAGAATAGCTTCAAATCGCATTTGGAGACGTTTTAGACCATTTTGTGATTTTCGAAAAAACTTGTTAACATAAAAACATCAAAGTGTACAGAATAACTTCAAATCGCATTTGGAGACCGTTTTAGGCCAATTTGTGATTTTCGAAAAAACTTGTTAACCTAAAAATACCAAAGTGTTTAGAATAGCTTCAAATCGCATTTGGAGACGTTTTAGACCATTTTGTGATTTTCGAAAAAACTTGTTAACATAAAAACACCAAAGTGCTTCAAATCGCATTTGGAGACATTTTAGACCAATTTGTGATTTTTGAAAAAACTTGTTAACATAAAAACACCAAAGTGCTTACAATAGCTTCAAATCGTATTTGGAGACGTTTTAGACCATTTTGTGATTTTCGAAAAAACTTGTTAACATAAAAACACCAAAGTACTTAGAATAGCTTCAAATCGCATTTGGAGACGTTTTAGACCATTTTATGCATTTCGATGAAACTTGGTTACACAAAAACATCAATGTGCTTAAAATCACATTATAATCCGTTTTAGACCATTTTGAGCATTTCGATAACACTTTTCACACAAAAACATCAAAGAGCACAAAATAGCTTAATATCGTATTTAAAAACGTTTTAGACCATTTTGAGCATTTAGATAAAATTTTTCACACAAAACACCAAAGTGCTTAGAATAGCTTCAAATCGCATTTGGAGACGGTTTAGACCATTTTGTGATTTTGAAAAAACTTGTTAACATAAAAACACCAAAGTGCTTAGAATAGCTTCAAATCGCATTTGGAGACGTTTTAGACCATTTTGTGATTTTCGAAAAAACTTGTTAACATAAAAACACCAAAGTGCTTAGAATAGCTTCAAATCGTATTTGGAGACGTTTTAGACCATTTTGAGATTTTCGAAAAAACTTGGTTACACAAAAACATCAAAGTGCTTAAAATCACATTATAAACCGTTTTAGACCATTTTGAACATTTCGATAACACTTTTCACACAAAAACATCAAAGAGCACTAAATAGCTTAATATCGTATTTAAAAACGTTTTAGACCATTTTGAGCATTTCGACAAAACTTTTTCACACAAAACACCAAAGTGCTTAGAATAGCTTCAAATCGCATTTGGAGACGTTTTAGACCAATTTGTGCATTTCGATGAAACTTGATTACACAAAAACATCAACGTGCTTAAAATCACATTATAAACCGTTTTAGACCATTTTGAGCATTTCGATAACACTTTTCACACAAAAACATCAAAGAGCACAAAATAGCTTAATATCGTATTTAAAAACGTTTTAGACCATTTTGAGCATTTAGACAAAACTTTTTCACACAAAACACCAAAGTGCTTAGAATAGCTTCAAATCGCATTTGGAGACGTTTTAGACCATTTTGTGCATTTCGATGAAACTTGGTTACACAAAAACATCAAAGTGCTTAAAATCACATTATAAATCGTTTTAGACCATTTTGAGCATTTCGACAAAACTTTTTCACACAAAATACCAAAGTGCTTAGAATAGCTTCAAATCGCATTTGGAGACGTTTTAGACCATTTTGTGATTTTCGAAAAAACTTTTTAACATAAAAACACCAAAGTGCTTAGAATAGCTTCAAATCACATTTGGAGACATTTTAGACCATTTTGTGATTTTCGAAAAAACTTGTTAACATAAAAACACGAAAGTGCTTAGAATAGCTTCAAATCGCATTTGGAAACGTTTTAGACCATTTTGTGATTTTCGAAAAAACTTGTTAACATAAAAACACGAAAGTGCTTAGAATCACATTATAAACCGTTTTAGACCATTTTGAGCATTTCGATAACAATTTTCACACAAAAACATCAAAGAGCACAAAATAGCTTAATATCGTATTTAAAAATGTTTTAGACCATTTTGAGCATTTAGATAAAACTTTTTCACACAAAACACCAAAGTGCTTAGAATAGCTTCAAATCGCATTTGGAGACGTTTTAGACCATTTTGTGATTTTCGAAAAAACTTGTTAACATAAAAACACGAAAGTGCTTAGAATAGCTTCAAATCGCATTTGGAAACGTTTTAGACCATTTTGTGATTTTCGAAAAAAATTGTTAACATAAAAACACCAAAGTGTTTAGAATAGCTTCAAATCGCATTTGGAGACGTTTTAGACCAATTTGTGATTTTCGAAAAAACTTATCAACATAAAAACACCAAAGGGTTTAGAATAGCTTCAAATCGCATTTGGAGACGTTTTAGACCATTTTGTGATTTTCGAAAAAACTTGTTAACATAAAAACACGAAAGTGCTTAGAATAGCTTCAAATCGCATTTGGAAACGTTTTAGACCATTTTGTGATTTTCGAAAAAACTTGTTAACATAAAAACATGAAAGTGCTTAGAATAGCTTCAAATCGTATTTGGAGACGTTTTAGACCATTTTGTGATTTTCGAAAAAACTTGTTAACATAAAAACACCAATGTGCTTAGAATAGCTTCAAATCGCATTTTGAGACGTTTTAGACCATTTTGTGCATTTCGATGAAACTTGGTTACACAAAAACATCAAAGTGCTTAAAATCACATTATAAACCATTTTAGACCATTTTGAGCATTTCGATAACACTTTTCACACAAAAACATCAAAGAGCACAAAATAGCTTAATATCGTATTTAAAAACGTTTTAGACCATTTTGAGCATTTCGACAAAACTTTTTCACACAAAACACCAAAGTGCTTAGAATAGCTTCAAATCGCATTTGGAGACGTTTTAGACCATTTTGTGATTTTCGAAAAAACTTGTTAACATAAAAACATCAAAGTGTACAGAATAACTTCAAATCGCATTTGGAGACCGTTTTAGGCCAATTTGTGATTTTCGAAAAAACTTGTTAACCTAAAAATACCAAAGTGTTTAGAATAGCTTCAAATCGCATTTGGAGACGTTTTAGACCATTTTGTGATTTTCGAAAAAACTTGTTAACATAAAAACACCAAAGTGCTTCAAATCGCATTTGGAGACATTTTAGACCAATTTGTGATTTTTGAAAAAACTTGTTAACATAAAAACACCAAAGTGCTTACAATAGCTTCAAATCGTATTTGGAGACGTTTTAGACCATTTTGTGATTTTCGAAAAAACTTGTTAACATAAAAACACCAAAGTACTTAGAATAGCTTCAAATCGCATTTGGAGACGTTTTAGACCATTTTATGCATTTCGATGAAACTTGGTTACACAAAAACATCAATGTGCTTAAAATCACATTATAATCCGTTTTAGACCATTTTGAGCATTTCGATAACACTTTTCACACAAAAACATCAAAGAGCACAAAATAGCTTAATATCGTATTTAAAAACGTTTTAGACCATTTTGAGCATTTAGACAAAACTTTTTCACACAAAACACCAAAGTGTTTAGAATAGCTTCAAATCGCATTTGGAGACGTTTTAGACCATTTTGTGATTTTCGAAAAAACTTGTTAACATAAAAACACCAAAGTGCTTCAAATCGCATTTGAGACATTTTAGACCAATTTGTGATTTTTGAAAAAACTTGTTAACATAAAAACACCAAAGTGCTTACAATAGCTTCAAATCGTATTTGGAGACGTTTTAGACCATTTTGTGATTTTCGAAAAAACTTGTTAACATAAAAACACCAGAGTACTTAGAATAGCTTCAAATCGCATTTGGAGACGTTTTAGACCATTTTATGCATTTCGATGAAACTTGGTTACACAAAAACATCAAAGTGCTTAAAATCACATTATAATCCGTTTTAGACCATTTCGAGCATTTCGATAACACTTTTCACACAAAAACATCAAAGAGCACAAAATAGCCTAATATCGTATTTAAAAACTTTTTAGACCATTTTGAGCATTTCGACAAAACTTTTTCACACAAAACACCAAAGTGCTTAGAATAGCTTCAAATCGCATTTGGAGACGTTTTAGACCATTTTGTGATTTTCGAAAAAAATTGTTAACATAAAAACATCAAAGTGTACAGAATAGCTTCAAATCGCATTTGGAGACCGTTTTAGGCCAATTTGTGATTTTCGAAAAAACTTGTTAACCTAAAAATACCAAAGTGTTTAGAATAGCTTCAAATCGCATTTGGAGACGTTTTAGACCATTTTGTGATTTTCGAAAAAACTTGTTAACATAAAAACACCAAAGTGCTTAGAATAGCTTCAAATCGCATTTGGAGACATTTTAGACCAATTTGTGATTTTCGAAAAAACTTATCAACATAAAAACACCAAAGGGTTTAGAATATCTTCAAATCGCATTTGGAGACGTTTTAGACCATTTTGTGATTTTCGAAAAAACTTGTTAACATAAAAACACCAAAGTGCTTAGAATAGCTTCAAATCGCATTTGGAGACGTTTTAGACCAATTTGTGATTTTCGAAAAAACTTATCAACATAAAAACACCAAAGGGTTTAGAATAGCTTCATTTGGAGACGTTTTAGACCATTTTGTGATTTTGAAAAAACTTGTTAACATAAAAACACCAAAGTGCTTAGAATAGCTTCAAATCGCATTTGGAGACGTTTTAGACCATTTTGTGATTTTCGAAAAAACTTGTTAACATAAAAACACCAAAGTGCTTAGAATAGCTTCAAATCGTATTTGGAGACGTTTTAGACCATTTTGAGATTTTCGAAAAAACTTGGTTACACAAAAACATCAAAGTGCTTAAAATCACATTATAAACCGTTTTAGACCATTTTGAGCATTTCGATAACACTTTTCACACAAAAACATCAAAGACACAAAATAGCTTAATATCGTATTTAAAAACGTTTTAGACCATTTTGAGCATTTCGACAAAACTTTTTCACACAAAACACCAAAGTGCTTAGAATAGCTTCAAATCGCATTTGGAGACGTTTTAGACCAATTTGTGATTTTTGAAAAAACTTGTTAACATAAAAACACCAAAATGCTTAGAATAGCTTCAAATCACATTTGGAGACGTTTTAGACCATTTTGTGATTTTCGAAAAAACTTGTTAACATAAAAACACGAAAGTGCATAGAATAGCTTCAAATCGCCTTTGGAAACGTTTTAGACCATTTTGTGATTTTCGAAAAAACTTTTTAACATAAAAACACGAAAGTGCTTAGAATAACATTATAAACCGTTTTAGACCATTTTGAGCATTTCGATAACAATTCTCACACAAAAACATCAAAGAGCACAAAATAGCTTAATATCGTATTTAAAAATGTTTTAGACCATTTTGAGCATTTAGATAAAACTTTTTCACACAAAACACCAAAGTGCTTAGAATAGCTTCAAATCGCATTTGGAGACGTTTTAGACCATTTTGTGATTTTTGAAAAAACTTGTTAACATAAAAACACCAAAGTGCTTAGAATAGCTTCAAATCACATTTGGAGATGTTTTAGACCATTTTGTGATTTTTGAAAAAACTTGTTAACATAAAAACACGAAAGTGCTTAGAATAGCTTCAAATCGCATTTGGAAACGTTTTAGACCATTTTGTGATTTTCGAAAAAGATTGTTAACATAAAAACACCAATGTGCTTAGAATCACATTATAAACCGTTTTAGACCATTTTGAGCATTTCGATAACAATTTTCACACAAAAACATCAAAGAGCACAAAATAGCTTAATATCGTATTTATAAATGTTTTAGACCATTTTGAGCATTTCGACAAAACTTTTTCACACAAAACACCAAAGAGCTTAGAATAGCTTCAAATCGCATTTGGAGACGTTTTTTTATACCATTTTGTGATTTCGATGAAACTTGATTACACAAAAACATCAAAGTGCTTAAAATCACATTATAAACCGTTTTAGACCATTTTGAGCATTTCGATAACACTTTTCACACAAAAACATCAAAGAGCACAAAATAGCTTAATATCGTATTTAAAAACGTTTTAGACCATTTTGAGCATTTAGACAAAACTTTTTCACACAAAACACCAAAGTGCTTAGAATAGCTTCAAATCGCATTTGGAGACGTTTTAGAACATTTTGTGTTTTTTGAAAAAAACTGTTAACATAAAAACACCAAAGTGCTTAGAATAGCTTCAAATCGCATTTGGAGACGTTTTAGAACATTTTGTGTTCTTCGAAAAAACCTGTTAACATAAAAACACCAAAGTGCTTAGAATAGCTTCAAATCGCATTTGGAGACGTTTTAGACCATTTTGTGATTTTTGAAAAAACTTGTTAACATAAAAACACCAAAGTGCTTAGAATAGCTTTAAATCACATTTGGAGACGTTTTAGACCATTTTGTTATTTTCGAAAAAACTTGTTAACATAAAAACACGAAAGTGCTTAGAATAGCTTCAAATCGCATTTGGAAACGTTTTAGACCATTTTGTGATTTTCGAAAAAGATTGTTAACATAAAAACACCAAAGTGCTTAGAATCACAATATAAACCGTTTTAGACCATTTTGAGCATTTCGATAACAATTTTCACACAAAAACATCAAAGAGCACAAAATAGCTTAACATCGTATTTATAAATGTTTTAGACCATTTTGAGAATTTCGACAAAACTTTTTCACACAAAACACCAAAGTGCTTAGAATAGCTTCAAATCGCATTTGGAGACGTTTTTTATACCATTTTGTGATTTCGATGAAACTTGATTACACAAAAACATCAAAGTGCTTAAAATCACATTATAAACCGTTTTAGACCATTTTGAGCATTTCGATAACACTTTTCACACAAAAACATCAAAGAGCACAAAATAGCTTAATATCGTATTTAAAAACGTTTTAGACCATTTTGAGCATTTAGACAAAACTTTTTCACACAAAACACCAAAGTGCTTAGAATAGCTTCAAATCGCATTTGGAGACGTTTTAGACCATTTTGAGATTTTCGAAAAAACTTGGTTACACAAAAACATCAAAGTGCTTAAAATCACATTATAAACCGTTTTAGACCATTTTGAGCATTTCGATAACACTTTTCACACAAAAACATCAAAGAGCACAAAATAGCTTAATATCGTATTTAAAAACGTTTTAGACCATTTTGAGAATTTAGACAAAACTTTTTCACACAAAACACCAAAGTGCTTAGAATAGCTTCAAATCGCATTTGGAGACGTTTTAGAACATTTTGTGTTCTTCGAAAAAACCTGTTAACATAAAAACTCCAAAGTGCTTAGAATAGCTTCAAATCGCATTTTGAGACGTTTTAGACCATTTTGTGATTTTTGAAAAAACTTGTTAACATAAAAACACCAAAGTGCTTAGAATAGCTTCAAATCACATTTGGAGACGTTTTAGACCATTTTGTGATTTTCGAAAAAACTTGTTAACATAAAAACACGAAAGTGCTTAGAATAGCTTCAAATCGCATTTGGAAACGTTTTAGACCATTTTGTGATTTTCGAAAAAACTTGTTAACATAAAAACACGAAAGTGCTTAGAATAGCTTCAAATCGCATTTGGAAACGTTTTAGACCATTTTGTGATTTTCGAAAAAAATTGTTAACATAAAAACACCAAAGTGTTTAGAATAGCTTCAAATCGCATTTGGAGACGTTTTAGACCAATTTGTGATTTTCGAAAAAACTTATCTACATAAAAACACCAAAGGGTTTAGAATAGCTTCAAATCGCATTTGGAGACGTTTTAGACCATTTTGTGATTTTCGAAAAAACTTGTTAACATAAAAACACGAAAGTGCTTAGAATAGCTTCAAATCGCATTTGGAAACGTTTTAGACCATTTTGTGATTTTCGAAAAAACTTGTTAACATAAAAACATGAAAGTGCTTAGAATAGCTTCAAATCGTATTTGGAGACGTTTTAGACCATTTTGTGATTTTCGAAAAAACTTGTTAACATAAAAACACCAATGTGCTTAGAATAGCTTCAAATCGCATTTTGAGACGTTTTAGACCATTTTGTGCATTTCGATGAAACTTGGTTACACAAAAACATCAAAGTGCTTAAAATCACATTATAAACCATTTTAGACCATTTTGAGCATTTCGATAACACTTTTCACACAAAAACATCAAAGAGCACAAAATAGCTTAATATCGTATTTAAAAACGTTTTAGACCATTTTGAGCATTTAGACAAAACTTTTTTACACAAAACACCAAAGTGCTTAGAATAGCTTCAAATCGCATTTGGAGACGTTTTAGACCAATTTGTGCATTTCGATGAAACTTGATTACACAAAAACTTCAAAGTGCTTAAAATCACATTATAAACCGTTTTAGACCATTTTGAGCATTTCGATAACACTTTTCACACAAAAACATCAAAGAGCACAAAATAGCTTAATATCGTATTTAAAAACGTTTTAGACCATTTTGAGCATTTAGACAAAACTTTTTCACACAAAACACTAAAGTGCTTAGAATAGCTTCAAATCGCATTTGGAGACGTTTTAGACCATTTTGTGCATTTCGAAGGAACTTGGTTACACAAAAACATCAAAGTGCTTAAAATCACATTATAAATCGTTTTAGACCATTTTGAGCATTTCGACAAAACTTTTTCACACAAAATACAAAAGTGCTTAGAATAGCTTCAAATCGCATTTGGAGACGTTTTAGACCATTTTGTGATTTTCGAAAAAACTTTTTAACATAAAAACACCAAAGTGCTTAGAATAGCTTCAAATCACATTTGGAGACGTTTTAGACCATTTTGTGATTTTCGAAAAAACTTGTTAACATAAAAACACGAAAGTGCTTAGAATAGCTTCAAATCGCATTTAGAAACGTTTTAGACCATTTTGTGATTTTCGAAAAAAATTGTTAACATAAAAACACCAAAGTGCTTAGAATCACATTATAAACCGTTTTAGACCATTTTGAGCATTTCGATAACAATTTTCACACAAAAACATCAAAGAGCACAAAATAGCTTAATATCGTATTTAAAAATGTTTTAGACCATTTTGAGCATTTAGATAAAACTTTTTCACACAAAACACCAAAGTGCTTAGAATAGCTTCAAATCGCATTTGGAGACGTTTTAGACCAATTTGTGATTTTTGAAAAAACTTGTTAACATAAAAACACCAAAGTGCTTAGAATAGCTTCAAATCACATTTGGAGACGTTTTAGACCATTTTGTGATTTTGAACAAACTTGTTAACATAAAAACACCAAAGTGCTTAGAATAGCTTCAAATCGCATTTGGAGACGTTTTAGACCATTTTGTGATTTTCGAAAAAACTTGTTAACATAAAAACACCAAAGTGCTTAGAATAGCTTTAAATCGTATTTGGAGACGTTTTAGACCATTTTGAGATTTTCGAAAATACTTGGTTACACAAAAACATCAAAGTGCTTAAAATCACATTATAAACCGTTTTAGACCATTTTGAACATTTCGATAACACTTTTCACACAAAAACATCAAAGAGCACAAAATAGCTTAATATCGTATTTAAAAACGTTTTAGACCATTTTGAGCATTTCGACAAAACTTTTTCACACAAAACACCAAAGTGCTTAGAATAGCTTCAAATCGCATTTGGAGACGTTTTAGACCAATTTGTGCATTTCGATGAAACTTGATTACACAAAAACATCAAAGTGCTTAAAATCACATTATAAACCGTTTTAGACCATTTTGAGCATTTCGATAACACTTTTCACACAAAAACATCAAAGAGCACAAAATAGCTTAATATCGTATTTAAAAACGTTTTAGACCATTTTGAGCATTTCGACAAAACTTTTTCACACAAAACACCAAAGTGCTTAGAATAGCTTCAAATCGTATTTGGAGACGTTTTAGACCATTTTGAGATTTTCGAAAAAACTTGGTTACACAAAAACATCAAAGTGCTTAAAATCACATTATAAACCGTTTTAGACCATTTTGAGCATTTCGATAACACTTTTCACACAAAAACATCAAAGAGCACAAAATAGCTTAATATCGTATTTAAAAACGTTTTAGACCATTTTGAGCATTTAGAAAAAACTTTTTCACACAAAACACCAAAGTGCTTAGAATAGCTTCAAATCGCATTTGAAGACGTTTTAGACCATTTTGTGATTTTTGAAAAAACTTGTTAACATAAAAACACCAAAGTGCTTAGAATAGCTTCAAATCACATTTGGAGACGTTTTAGACCATTTTGTGATTTTCGAAAAAACTTGTTAACATAAAAACACGAAAGTGCTTAGAAAAGCTTCAAATCGCATTTGGAAACGTTTTAGACCATTTTGTGATTTTCGAAAAAACTTGTTAACATAAAAACACGAAAGTGCTTAGAATCACATTATAAACCGTTTTAGACCATTTTGAGCATTTCGATAACAATTTTCACACAAAAACATCAAAGAGCACAAAATAGCTTAATATCGTATTTAAAAATGTTTTAGACCATTTTGAGCATTTAGATAAAACTTTTTCACACAAAACACCAAAGTGCTTAGAATAGCTTCAAATCGCATTTGGAGACGTTTTAGACCATTTTGTGATTTTTGAAAAAACTTGTTAACATAAAAACACCAAAGTGCTTAGAATAGCTTCAAATCACATTTGGAGATGTTTTAGACCATTTTGTGATTTTTGAAAAAACTTGTTAACATAAAAACACGAAAGTGCTTAGAATAGCTTCAAATCACATTTGGAGACGTTTTAGACCATTTTGTGATTTTTGAAAAAACTTGTTAACATAAAAACACGAAAGTGCTTAGAATAGCTTCAAATCGCATTTGGAAACGTTTTAGACCATTTTGTGATTTTCGAAAAAGATTGTTAACATAAAAACACCAATGTGCTTAGAATCACATTATAAACCGTTTTAGACCATTTTGAGCATTTCGATAACAATTTTCACACAAAAACATCAAAGAGCACAAAATAGCTTAATATCGTATTTATAAATGTTTTAGACCATTTTGAGCATTTCGACAAAACTTTTTCACACAAAACAACAAAGTGCTTAGAATAGCTTCAAATCGCATTTGGAGACGTTTTTTATACCATTTTGTGATTTCGATGAAACTTGATTACACAAAAACATCAAAGTGCTTAAAATCACATTATAAACCGTTTTAGACCATTTTGAGCATTTCGATAACACTTTTCACACAAAAACATCAAAGAGCACAAAATAGCTTAATATCGTATTTAAAAACGTTTTAGACCATTTTGAGCATTTAGACAAAACTTTTTCACACAAAACACCAAAGTGCTTAGAATAGCTTCAAATCGCATTTGGAGACGTTTTAGAACATTTTGTGTTTTTCGAAAAAAACAGTTAACATAAAAACACCAAAGTGCTTAGAATAGCTTCAAATCGCATTTGGAGACGTTTTAGAACATTTTGTGTTCTTCGAAAAAACCTGTTAACATAAAAACACCAAAGTGCTTAGAATAGCTTCAAATCGCATTTGGAGACGTTTTAGACCATTTTGTGATTTTTGAAAAAACTTGTTAACATAAAAACACCAAAGTGCTTAGAATAGCTTCAAATCACATTTGGAGACGTTTTAGACCATTTTGTGTTTTTCGAAAAAACTTGTTAACATAAAAACACGAAAGTGCTTAGAATAGCTTCAAATCGCATTTGGAAACGTTTTAGACCATTTTGTGATTTTCGAAAAAGATTGTTAACATAAAAACACCAAAGTGCTTAGAATCACAATATAAACCGTTTTAGACCATTTTGAGCATTTCGATAACAATTTTCACACAAAAACATCAAAGAGCACAAAATAGCTTAATATCGTATTTAAAAATGTTTTAGACCATTTTGAGCATTTAGATAAAACTTTTTCACACAAAACACCAAAGTGCTTAGAATAGCTTCAAATCGCATTTGGAGACGGTTTAGACCATTTTGTGATTTTGAAAAAACTTGTTAACATAAAAACACCAAAGTGCTTAGAATAGCTTCAAATCGCATTTGGAGACGTTTTAGACCATTTTGTGATTTTCGAAAAAACTTGTTAACATAAAAACACCAAAGTGCTTAGAATAGCTTCAAATCGTATTTGGAGACGTTTTAGACCATCTTGAGATTTTCGAAAAAACTTGGTTACACAAAAACATCAAAGTGCTTAAAATCACATTATAAACCATTTTAGACCATTTTGAACATTTCGATAACACTTTTCACACAAAAACATCAAAGAGCACAAAATAGCTTAATATCGTATTTAAAAACGTTTTAGACCATTTTGAGCATTTCGAAAAAACTTTTTCACACAAAACACCAAAGTGCTTAGAATAGCTTCAAATCGCATTTGGAGACGTTTTAGACCAATTTGTGCATTTCGATGAAACTTGATTACACAAAAACATCAACGTGCTTAAAATCACATTATAAACCGTTTTAGACCATTTTGAGCATTTCGATAACACTTTTCACACAAAAACATCAAAGAGCACAAAATAGCTTAATATCGTATTTAAAAACGTTTTAGACCATTTTGAGCATTTAGACAAAACTTTTTCACACAAAACACCAAAGTGCTTAGAATAGCTTCAAATCGCATTTGGAGACGTTTTAGACCATTTTGTGCATTTCGATGAAACTTGGTTACACAAAAACATCAAAGTGCTTAAAATCACATTATAAATCGTTTTAGACCATTTTGAGCATTTCGACAAAACTTTTTCACACAAAATACAAAAGTGCTTAGAATAGCTTCAAATCGCATTTGGAGAAGTTTTAGACCATTTTGTGATTTTCGAAAAAACTTTTTAACATAAAAACACCAAAGTGCTTAGAATAGCTTCAAATCACATTTGGAGACGTTTTAGACCATTTTGTGATTTTCGAAAAAACTTGTTAACATAAAAACACGAAAGTGCTTAGAATAGCTTCAAATCGCATTTAGAAACGTTTTAGACCATTTTGTGATTTTCGAAAAAAATTGTTAACATAAAAACACCAAAGTGCTTAGAATAGCTTCAAATCGCATTTGGAAACGTTTTAGACCATTTTGTGATTTTCGAAAAAACTTGTTAACATAAAAACACGAAAGTGCTTAAAATAGCTTCAAATCGCATTTGGAAACGTTTTAGACCATTTTGTGATTTTCGAAAAAAATTGTTAACATAAAAACACGAAAGTGCTTAGAATAGCTTCAAATCGCATTTGGAAACGTTTTAGACCATTTTGTGATTTTCGAAAAAAATTGTTAACATAAAAACACCAAAGTGTTTAGAATAGCTTCAAATCGCATTTGGAGACGTTTTAGACCAATTTGTGATTTTCGAAAAAACTTATCAACATAAAAACACCAAAGGGTTTAGAATAGCTTCAAATCGCATTTGGAGACGTTTTAGACCATTTTGTGATTTTCGAAAAAACTTGTTAACATAAAAACACGAAAGTGCTTAGAATAGCTTCAAATCGCATTTGGAAACGTTTTAGACCATTTTGTGATTTTCGAAAAAACTTGTTAACATAAAAACATGAAAGTGCTTAGAATAGCTTCAAATCGTATTTGGAGACGTTTTAGACCATTTTGTGATTTTCGAAAAAACTTGTTAACATAAAAACACCAATGTGCTTAGAATAGCTTCAAATCGCATTTTGAGACGTTTTTTATACCATTTTGTGATTTCGATGAAACTTGATTACACAAAAACATCAAAGTGCTTAAAATCACATTATAAACCGTTTTAGACCATTTTGAGCATTTCGATAACACTTTTCACACAAAAACATCAAAGAGCACAAAATAGCTTAATATCGTATTTAAAAACGTTTTAGACCATTTTGAGCATTTAGACAAAACTTTTTCACACAAAACACCAAAGTGCTTAGAATAGCTTCAAATCGCATTTGGAGACGTTTTAGAACATTTTGTGTTTTTCGAAAAAAACTGTTAACATAAAAACACCAAAGTGCTTAGAATAGCTTCAAATCGCATTTGGAGACGTTTTAGAACATTTTGTGTTCTTCGAAAAAACCTGTTAACATAAAAACACCAAAGTGCTTAGAATAGCTTCAAATCGCATTTGGAGACGTTTTAGACCATTTTGTGATTTTTGAAAAAACTTGTTAACATAAAAACACCAAAGTCCTTAGAATAGCTTCAAATCACATTTGGAGACGTTTTAGACCATTTTGTGATTTTCGAAAAAACTTGATAACATAAAAACACGAAAGTGGTTAGAATAGCTTCAAATCGCATTTGGAAACGTTTTAGACCATTTTGTGATTTTCGAAAAAGATTGTTAACATAAAAACACCAAAGTGCTTAGAATCACAATATAAACCGTTTTAGACCATTTTGAGCATTTCGATAACAATTTTCACACAAAAACATCAAAGAGCACAAAATAGCTTAATATCGTATTTAAAAATGTTTTAGACAATTTTGAGCATTTAGATAAAACTTTTTCACACAAAACACCAAAGTGCTTAGAATAGCTTCAAATCGCATTTGGAGACGGTTTAGACCATTTTGTGATTTTGAAAAAACTTGTTAACATAAAAACACCAAAGTGCTTAGAATAGCTTCAAATCGCATTTGGAGACGTTTTAGACCATTTTGTGATTTTCGAAAAAACTTGTTAACATAAAAACACCAAAGTGCTTAGAATAGCTTCAAATCGTATTTGGAGACGTTTTAGACCATTTTGAGATTTTCGAAAAAACTTGGTTACACAAAAACATCAAAGTGCTTAAAATCACATTATAAACCGTTTTAGACCATTTTGAACATTTCGATAACACTTTTCACACAAAAACATCAAAGAGCACAAAATAGCTTAATATCGTATTTAAAAACGTTTTAGACCATTTTGAGCATTTCGACAAAACTTTTTCACACAAAACACCAAAGTGCTTAGAATAGCTTCAAATCGCATTTGGAGACGTTTTAGACCAATTTGTGCATTTCGATGAAACTTGATTACACAAAAACATCAACGTGCTTAAAATCACATTATAAACCGTTTTAGACCATTTTGAGCATTTCGATAACACTTTTCACACAAAAACATCAAAGAGCACAAAATAGCTTAATATCGTTTTTAAAAACGTTTTAGACCATTTTGAGCATTTAGACAAAACTTTTTCACACAAAACACCAAAGTGCTTAGAATAGCTTCAAATCGCATTTGGAGACGTTTTAGACCATTTTGTGCATTTCGATGAAACTTGGTTACACAAAAACATCAAAGTGCTTAAAATGACATTATAAATCGTTTTAGACCATTTTGAGCATTTCGACAAAACTTTTTCACACAAAATACCAAAGGGCTTAGAATAGCTTCAAATCGCATTTGGAGACGTTTTAGACCATTTTGTGATTTTCGAAAAAACTTTTTAACATAAAAACACAAAAGTGCTTAGAATAGCTTCAAATCACATTTGGAGACGTTTTAGACCATTTTGTGATTTTCAAAAAAACTTGTTAACATAAAAACACGAAAGTGCTTAGAATAGCTTCAAATCGCATTTGGAAACGTTTTAGACCATTTTGTTATTTTCGAAAAAAATTGTTAACATAAAAACACCAAAGTGCTTAGAATCACATTATAAACCGTTTTAGACCATTTTGAGCATTTCGATAACAATTTTCACACAAAAACATCAAAGAGCACAAAATAGCTTAATATCGTATTTAAAAATGTTTTAGACCATTTTGAGCATTTAGATAAAATTTTTCACACAAAACACCAAAGTGCTTAGAATAGCTTCAAATCGCATTTGGAGACGGTTTAGACCATTTTGTGATTTTGAAAAAACTTGTTAACATAAAAACACCAAAGTGCTTAGAATAGCTTCAAATCGCATTTGGAGACGTTTTAGACCATTTTGTGATTTTCGAAAAAACTTGTTAACATAAAAACACCAAAGTGCTTAGAATAGCTTCAAATCGTATTTGGAGACGTTTTAGACCATTTTGAGATTTTCGAAAAAACTTGGTTACACAAAAACATCAAAGTGCTTAAAATCACATTATAAACCGTTTTAGACCATTTTGAGCATTTCGATAACACTTTTCACACAAAAACATCAAAGAGCACAAAATAGCTTAATATCGTATTTAAAAACGTTTTAGACCATTTTGAGCATTTCGACAAAACTTTTTCACACAAAACACCAAAGTGCTTAGAATAGCTTCAAATCGCATTTGGAGACGTTTTAGACCAATTTGTGCATTTCGATGAAACTTGATTACACAAAAACATCAAAGTGCTTAAAATCACATTATAAACCGTTTTAGACCATTTTGAGCATTTCGATAACACTTTTCACACAAAAACATCAAAGAGCACAAAATAGCTTAATATCGTATTTAAAAACGTTTTAGACCATTTTGAGCATTTAGACAAAACTTTTTCACACAAAACACCAAAGTGCTTAGAATAGCTTCAAATCGCATTTAGAGACGTTTTAGACCATTTTGTGCATTTCGATGAAACTTGGTTACACAAAAACATCAAAGTGCTTAAAATCACATTATAAATCGTTTTAGACCATTTTGAGCATTTCGACAAAACTTTTTCACACAAAATACCAAAGTGCTTAGAATAGCTTCAAATCGCATTTGGAGACGTTTTAGACCATTTTGTGATTTTCGAAAAAACTTGTTAACATAAAAACACCAAAGTGCTTAGAATAGCTTCAAATCACATTTGGAGACATTTTAGACCATTTTGTGATTTTCGAAAAAACTTGTTAACATAAAAACACGAAAGTGCTTAGAATAGCTTCAAATCGCATTTGGAAACGTTTTAGACCATTTTGTGATTTTCGAAAAAACTTGTTAACATAAAAACACGAAAGTGCTTAGAATCACATTATAAACCGTTTTAGACCATTTTGAGCATTTCGATAACAATTTTCACACAAAAACATCAAAGAGCACAAAATAGCTTAATATCGTATTTAAAAATGTTTTAGACCATTTTGAGCATTTAGATAAAACTTTTTCACACAAAACACCAAAGTGCTTAGAATAGCTTCAAATCGCATTTGGAGACGTTTTAGACCATTTTGTGATTTTCGAAAAAACTTGTTAACATAAAAACACGAAAGGGCTTAGAATAGCTTCAAATCGCATTTGGAAACGTTTTAGACCATTTTGTGATTTTCGAAAAAAATTGTTAACATAAAAACACCAAAGTGTTTAGAATAGCTTCAAATCGCATTTGGAGACGTTTTAGACCAATTTGTGATTTTCGAAAAAACTTATCAACATAAAAACACCAAAGGGTTTAGAATAGCTTCAAATCGCATTTGGAGACGTTTTAGACCATTTTGTGATTTTGAAAAAAATTGTTAACATAAAAACACCAAAGTGTTTAGAATAGCTTCAAATCACATTTGGAGACGTTTTAGACCAATTTGTGATTTTCGAAAAAACTTATCAACATAAAAACACCAAAGGGTTTAGAATAGCTTCAAATCGCATTTGGAGACGTTTTAGACCATTTTGTGATTTTCGAAAAAACTTGTTAACATAAAAACACGAAAGTGCTTAGAATAGCTTCAAATCGCATTTGGAAACGTTTTAGACCATTTTGTGATTTTCGAAAAAACTTGTTAACATAAAAACATGAAAGTGCTTAGAATAGCTTCAAATCGTATTTGGAGACGTTTTAGACCATTTTGTGATTTTCGAAAAAACTTGTTAACATAAAAACACCAATGTGCTTAGAATAGCTTCAAATCGCATTTTGAGACGTTTTAGACCATTTTGTGCATTTCGATGAAACTTGGTTACACAAAAACATCAAAGTGCTTAAAATCACATTATAAACCATTTTAGACCATTTTGAGCATTTCGATAACACTTTTCACACAAAAACATCAAAGAGCACAAAATAGCTTAATATCGTATTTAAAAACGTTTTAGACCATTTTGAGCATTTCGACAAAACTTTTTCACACAAAACACCAAAGTACTTAGAATAGCTTCAAATCGCATTTGGAGACGTTTTAGACCATTTTGTGATTTTCGAAAAAACTTGTTAACATAAAAACATCAAAGTGTACAGAATAACTTCAAATCGCATTTGGAGACCGTTTTAGGCCAATTTGTGATTTTCGAAAAAACTTGTTAACCTAAAAATACCAAAGTGTTTAGAATAGCTTCAAATCGCATTTGGAGACGTTTTAGACCATTTTGTGATTTTCGAAAAAACTTGTTAACATAAAAACACCAAAGTGCTTCAAATCGCATTTGGAGACATTTTAGACCAATTTGTGATTTTTGAAAAAACTTGTTAACATAAAAACACCAAAGTGCTTACAATAGCTTCAAATCGTATTTGGAGACGTTTTAGACCATTTTGTGATTTTCGAAAAAACTTGTTAACATAAAAACACCAAAGTACTTAGAATAGCTTCAAATCGCATTTGGAGACGTTTTAGACCATTTTATGCATTTCGATGAAACTTGGTTACACAAAAACATCAATGTGCTTAAAATCACATTATAATCCGTTTTAGACCATTTTGAGCATTTCGATAACACTTTTCACACAAAAACATCAAAGAGCACAAAATAGCTTAATATCGTATTTAAAAACGTTTTAGACCATTTTGAGCATTTAGACAAAACTTTTTCACACAAAACACCAAAGTGTTTAGAATAGCTTCAAATCGCATTTGGAGACGTTTTAGACCATTTTGTGATTTTCGAAAAAACTTGTTAACATAAAAACACCAAAGTGCTTCAAATCGCATTTGAGACATTTTAGACCAATTTGTGATTTTTGAAAAAACTTGTTAACATAAAAACACCAAAGTGCTTACAATAGCTTCAAATCGTATTTGGAGACGTTTTAGACCATTTTGTGATTTTCGAAAAAACTTGTTAACATAAAAACACCAGAGTACTTAGAATAGCTTCAAATCGCATTTGGAGACGTTTTAGACCATTTTATGCATTTCGATGAAACTTGGTTACACAAAAACATCAAAGTGCTTAAAATCACATTATAATCCGTTTTAGACCATTTTGAGCATTTCGATAACACTTTTCACACAAAAACATCAAAGAGCACAAAATAGCTTAATATCGTATTTAAAAACTTTTTAGACCATTTTGAGCATTTCGACAAAACTTTTTCACACAAAACACCAAAGTGCTTAGAATAGCTTCAAATCGCATTTGGAGACGTTTTAGACCATTTTGTGATTTTCGAAAAAAATTGTTAACATAAAAACATCAAAGTGTACAGAATAGCTTCAAATCGCATTTGGAGACCGTTTTAGGCCAATTTGTGATTTTCGAAAAAACTTGTTAACCTAAAAATACCAAAGTGTTTAGAATAGCTTCAAATCGCATTTGGAGACGTTTTAGACCATTTTGTGATTTTCGAAAAAACTTGTTAACATAAAAACACCAAAGTGCTTAGAATAGCTTCAAATCGCATTTGGAGACATTTTAGACCAATTTGTGATTTTCGAAAAAACTTATCAACATAAAAACACCAAAGGGTTTAGAATATCTTCAAATCGCATTTGGAGACGTTTTAGACCATTTTGTGATTTTCGAAAAAACTTGTTAACATAAAAACACCAAAGTGCTTAGAATAGCTTCAAATCGCATTTGGAGACGTTTTAGACCAATTTGTGATTTTCGAAAAAACTTATCAACATAAAAACACCAAAGGGTTTAGAATAGCTTCATTTGGAGACGTTTTAGACCATTTTGTGATTTTGAAAAAACTTGTTAACATAAAAACACCAAAGTGCTTAGAATAGCTTCAAATCGCATTTGGAGACGTTTTAGACCATTTTGTGATTTTCGAAAAAACTTGTTAACATAAAAACACCAAAGTGCTTAGAATAGCTTCAAATCGTATTTGGAGACGTTTTAGACCATTTTGAGATTTTCGAAAAAACTTGGTTACACAAAAACATCAAAGTGCTTAAAATCACATTATAAACCGTTTTAGACCATTTTGAGCATTTCGATAACACTTTTCACACAAAAACATCAAAGAGCACAAAATAGCTTAATATCGTATTTAAAAACGTTTTAGACCATTTTGAGCATTTCGACAAAACTTTTTCACACAAAACACCAAAGTGCTTAGAATAGCTTCAAATCGCATTTGGAGACGTTTTAGACCAATTTGTGATTTTTGAAAAAACTTGTTAACATAAAAACACCAAAGTGCTTAGAATAGCTTCAAATCACATTTGGAGACGTTTTAGACCATTTTGTGATTTTCGAAAAAACTTGTTAACATAAAAACACGAAAGTGCATAGAATAGCTTCAAATCGCCTTTGGAAACGTTTTAGACCATTTTGTGATTTTCGAAAAAACTTTTTAACATAAAAACACGAAAGTGCTTAGAATCACATTATAAACCGTTTTAGACCATTTTGAGCATTTCGATAACAATTTTCACACAAAAACATCAAAGAGCACAAAATAGCTTAATATCGTATTTAAAAATGTTTTAGACCATTTTGAGCATTTAGATAAAACTTTTTCACACAAAACACCAAAGTGCTTAGAATAGCTTCAAATCGCATTTGGAGACGTTTTAGACCATTTTGTGATTTTTGAAAAAACTTGTTAACATAAAAACACCAAAGTGCTTAGAATAGCTTCAAATCACATTTGGAGATGTTTTAGACCATTTTGTGATTTTTGAAAAAACTTGTTAACATAAAAACACGAAAGTGCTTAGAATAGCTTCAAATCGAATTTGGAAACGTTTTAGACCATTTTGTGATTTTCGAAAAAGATTGTTAACATAAAAACACCAATGTGCTTAGAATCACATTATAAACCGTTTTAGACCATTTTGAGCATTTCGATAACAATTTTCACACAAAAACATCAAAGAGCACAAAATAGCTTAATATCGTATTTATAAATGTTTTAGACCATTTTGAGCATTTCGACAAAACTTTTTCACACAAAACACCAAAGAGCTTAGAATAGCTTCAAATCGCATTTGGAGACGTTTTTTATACCATTTTGTGATTTCGATGAAACTTGATTACACAAAAACATCAAAGTGCTTAAAATCACATTATAAACCGTTTTAGACCATTTTGAGCATTTCGATAACACTTTTCACACAAAAACATCAAAGAGCACAAATAGCTTAATATCGTATTTAAAAACGTTTTAGACCATTTTGAGCATTTAGACAAAACTTTTTCACACAAAACACCAAAGTGCTTAGAATAGCTTCAAATCGCATTTGGAGACGTTTTAGAACATTTTGTGTTTTTTGAAAAAAACTGTTAACATAAAAACACCAAAGTGCTTAGAATAGCTTCAAATCGCATTTGGAGACGTTTTAGAACATTTTGTGTTCTTCGAAAAAACCTGTTAACATAAAAACACCAAAGTGCTTAGAATAGCTTCAAATCGCATTTGGAGACGTTTTAGACCATTTTGTGATTTTTGAAAAAACTTGTTAACATAAAAACACCAAAGTGCTTAGAATAGCTTCAAATCACATTTGGAGACGTTTTAGACCATTTTGTGATTTTCGAAAAAACTTGTTAACATAAAAACACGAAAGTGCTTAGAATAGCTTCAAATCGCATTTGGAAACGTTTTAGACCATTTTGTGATTTTCGAAAAAGATTGTTAACATAAAAACACCAAAGTGCTTAGAATCACAATATAAACCGTTTTAGACCATTTTGAGCATTTCGATAACAATTTTCACACAAAAACATCAAAGAGCACAAAATAGCTTAACATCGTATTTATAAATGTTTTAGACCATTTTGAGAATTTCGACAAAACTTTTTCACACAAAACACCAAAGTGCTTAGAATAGCTTCAAATCGCATTTGGAGACGTTTTTTATACCATTTTGTGATTTCGATGAAACTTGATTACACAAAAACATCAAAGTGCTTAAAATCACATTATAAACCGTTTTAGACCATTTTGAGCATTTCGATAACACTTTTCACACAAAAACATCAAAGAGCACAAAATAGCTTAATATCGTATTTAAAAACGTTTTAGACCATTTTGAGCATTTAGACAAAACTTTTTCACAAAAAACACCAAAGTGCTTAGAATAGCTTCAAATCGCATTTGGAGACGTTTTAGAACATTTTGTGTTTTTCGAAAAAAACTGTTAACATAAAAACACAAAAGTGCTTAGAATAGCTTCAAATCGCATTTGGAGACGTTTTAGAACATTTTGTGTTCTTCGAAAAAACCTGTTAACATAAAAACTCCAAAGTGCTTAGAATAGCTTCAAATCGCATTTGGAGACGTTTTAGACCATTTTGTGATTTTTGAAAAAACTTGTTAACATAAAAACACCAAAGTGCTTAGAATAGCTTCAAATCACATTTGGAGACGTTTTAGACCATTTTGTGATTTTCGAAAAAACTTGTTAACATAAAAACACGAAAGTGCTTAGAATAGCTTCAAATCGCATTTGGAAACGTTTTAGACCATTTTGTGATTTTCGAAAAAACTTGTTAACATAAAAACACGAAAGTGCTTAGAATAGCTTCAAATCGCATTTGGAAACGTTTTAGACCATTTTGTGATTTTCGAAAAAAATTGTTAACATAAAAACACCAAAGTGTTTAGAATAGCTTCAAATCGCATTTGGAGACGTTTTAGACCAATTTGTGATTTTCGAAAAAACTTATCAACATAAAAACACCAAAGGGTTTAGAATAGCTTCAAATCGCATTTGGAGACGTTTTAGACCATTTTGTGATTTTCGAAAAAACTTGTTAACATAAAAACACGAAAGTGCTTAGAATAGCTTCAAATCGCATTTGGAAACGTTTTAGACCATTTTGTGATTTTCGAAAAAACTTGTTAACATAAAAACATGAAAGTGCTTAGAATAGCTTCAAATCGTATTTGGAGACGTTTTAGACCATTTTGTGATTTTCGAAAAAACTTGTTAACATAAAAACACCAATGTGCTTAGAATAGCTTCAAATCGCATTTTGAGACGTTTTAGACCATTTTGTGCATTTCGATGAAACTTGGTTACACAAAAACATCAAAGTGCTTAAAATCACATTATAAACCATTTTAGACCATTTTGAGCATTTCGATAACACTTTTCACACAAAAACATCAAAGAGCACAAAATAGCTTAATATCGTATTTAAAAACGTTTTAGACCATTTTGAGCATTTAGACAAAACTTTTTCACACAAAACACCAAAGTGCTTAGAATAGCTTCAAATCGCATTTGGAGACGTTTTAGACCAATTTGTGCATTTCGATGAAACTTGATTACACAAAAACTTCAAAGTGCTTAAAATCACATTATAAACCGTTTTAGACCATTTTGAGCATTTCGATAACACTTTTCACACAAAAACATCAAAGAGCACAAAATAGCTTAATATCGTATTTAAAAACGTTTTAGACCATTTTGAGCATTTAGACAAAACTTTTTCACACAAAACACCAAAGTGCTTAGAATAGCTTCAAATCGCATTTGGAGACGTTTTAGACCATTTTGTGCATTTCGAAGGAACTTGGTTACACAAAAACATCAAAGTGCTTAAAATCACATTATAAATCGTTTTAGACCATTTTGAGCATTTCGACAAAACTTTTTCACACAAAATACAAAAGTGCTTAGAATAGCTTCAAATCGCATTTGGAGACGTTTTAGACCATTTTGTGATTTTCGAAAAAACTTTTTAACATAAAAACACCAAAGTGCTTAGAATAGCTTCAAATCACATTTGGAGACGTTTTAGACCATTTTGTGATTTTCGAAAAAACTTGTTAACATAAAAACACGAAAGTGCTTAGAATAGCTTCAAATCGCATTTAGAAACGTTTTAGACCATTTTGTGATTTTCGAAAAAAATTGTTAACATAAAAACACCAAAGTGCTTAGAATCACATTATAAACCGTTTTAGACCATTTTGAGCATTTCGATAACAATTTTCACACAAAAACATCAAAGAGCACAAAATAGCTTAATATCGTATTTAAAAATGTTTTAGACCATTTTGAGCATTTAGATAAAACTTTTTCACACAAAACACCAAAGTGCTTAGAATAGCTTCAAATCGCATTTGGAGACGTTTTAGACCAATTTGTGATTTTTGAAAAAACTTGTTAACATAAAAACACCAAAGTGCTTAGAATAGCTTCAAATCACATTTGGAGACGTTTTAGACCATTTTGTGATTTTGAACAAACTTGTTAACATAAAAACACCAAAGTGCTTAGAATAGCTTCAAATCGCATTTTGAGACGTTTTAGACCATTTTGTGATTTTCGAAAAAACTTGTTAACATAAAAACACCAAAGTGCTTAGAATAGCTTTAAATCGTATTTGGAGACGTTTTAGACCATTTTGAGATTTTCGAAAATACTTGGTTACACAAAAACATCAAAGTGCTTAAAATCACATTATAAACCGTTTTAGACCATTTTGAACATTTCGATAACACTTTTCACACAAAAACATCAAAGAGCACAAAATAGCTTAATATCGTATTTAAAAACGTTTTAGACCATTTTGAGCATTTCGACAAAACTTTTTCACACAAAACACCAAAGTGCTTAGAATAGCTTCAAATCGCATTTGGAGACGTTTTAGACCAATTTGTGCATTTCGATGAAACTTGATTACACAAAAACATCAAAGTGCTTAAAATCACATTATAAACCGTTTTAGACCATTTTGAGCATTTCGATAACACTTTTCACACAAAAACATCAAAGAGCACAAAATAGCTTAATATCGTATTTAAAAACGTTTTAGACCATTTTGAGCATTTCGACAAAACTTTTTCACACAAAACACCAAAGTGCTTAGAATAGCTTCAAATCGTATTTGGAGACGTTTTAGACCATTTTGAGATTTTCGAAAAAACTTGGTTACACAAAAACATCAAAGTGCTTAAAATCACATTATAAACCGTTTTAGACCATTTTGAGCATTTCGATAACACTTTTCACACAAAAACATCAAAGAGCACAAAATAGCTTAATATCGTATTTAAAAACGTTTTAGACCATTTTGAGCATTTAGAAAAAACTTTTTCACACAAAACACCAAAGTGCTTAGAATAGCTTCAAATCGCATTTGAAGACGTTTTAGACCATTTTGTGATTTTTGAAAAAACTTGTTAACATAAAAACACCAAAGTGCTTAGAATAGCTTCAAATCACATTTGGAGACGTTTTAGACCATTTTGTGATTTTCGAAAAAACTTGTTAACATAAAAACACGAAAGTGCTTAGAAAAGCTTCAAATCGCATTTGGAAACGTTTTAGACCATTTTGTGATTTTCGAAAAAACTTGTTAACATAAAAACACGAAAGTGCTTAGAATCACATTATAAACCGTTTTAGACCATTTTGAGCATTTCGATAACAATTTTCACACAAAAACATCAAAGAGCACAAAATAGCTTAATATCGTATTTAAAAATGTTTTAGACCATTTTGAGCATTTAGATAAAACTTTTTCACACAAAACACCAAAGTGCTTAGAATAGCTTCAAATCGCATTTGGAGACGTTTTAGACCATTTTGTGATTTTTGAAAAAACTTGTTAACATAAAAACACCAAAGTGCTTAGAATAGCTTCAAATCACATTTGGAGATGTTTTAGACCATTTTGTGATTTTTGAAAAAACTTGTTAACATAAAAACACGAAAGTGCTTAGAATAGCTTCAAATCACATTTGGAGACGTTTTAGACCATTTTGTGATTTTTGAAAAAACTTGTTAACATAAAAACACGAAAGTGCTTAGAATAGCTTCAAATCGCATTTGGAAACGTTTTAGACCATTTTGTGATTTTCGAAAAAGATTGTTAACATAAAAACACCAATGTGCTTAGAATCACATTATAAACCGTTTTAGACCATTTTGAGCATTTCGATAACAATTTTCACACAAAAACATCAAAGAGCACAAAATAGCTTAATATCGTATTTATAAATGTTTTAGACCATTTTGAGCATTTCGACAAAACTTTTTCACACAAAACACCAAAGTGCTTAGAATAGCTTCAAATCGCATTTGGAGACGTTTTAGACCATTTTGTGATTTCGATGAAACTTGATTACACAAAAACATCAAAGTGCTTAAAATCACATTATAAACCGTTTTAGACCATTTTGAGCATTTCGATAACACTTTTCACACAAAAACATCAAAGAGCACAAAATAGCTTAATATCGTATTTAAAAACGTTTTAGACCATTTTGAGCATTTAGACAAAACTTTTTCACACAAAACACCAAAGTGCTTAGAATAGCTTCAAATCGCATTTGAAGACGTTTTAGACCATTTTGTGATTTTTGAAAAAACTTGTTAACATAAAAACACCAAAGTGCTTAGAATAGCTTCAAATCACATTTGGAGACGTTTTAGACCATTTTGTGATTTTCGAAAAAACTTGTTAACATAAAAACACGAAAGTGCTTAGAATAGCTTCAAATCGCATTTGGAAACGTTTTAGACCATTTTGTGATTTTCGAAAAAACTTGTTAACATAAAAACACGAAAGTGCTTAGAATCACATTATAAACCGTTTTAGACCATTTTGAGCATTTCGATAACAATTTTCACACAAAAACATCAAAGAGCACAAAATAGCTTAATATCGTATTTAAAAATGTTTTAGACCATTTTGAGCATTTAGATAAAACTTTTTCACACAAAACACCAAAGTGCTTAGAATAGCTTCAAATCGCATTTGGAGACGTTTTAGACCATTTTGTGATTTTTGAAAAAACTTGTTAACATAAAAACACCAAAGTGCTTAGAATAGCTTCAAATCACATTTGGAGATGTTTTAGACCATTTTGTGATTTTTGAAAAAACTTGTTAACATAAAAACACGAAAGTGCTTAGAATAGCTTCAAATCACATTTGGAGACGTTTTAGACCATTTTGTGATTTTTAAAAAAACTTGTTAACATAAAAACACGAAAGTGCTTAGAATAGCTTCAAATCGCATTTGGAAACGTTTTAGACCATTTTGTGATTTTCGAAAAAACTTGTTAACATAAAAACACGAAAGTGCTTAGAATCACATTATAAACCGTTTTAGACCATTTTGAGCATTTCGATAACAATTTTCACACAAAAACATCAAAGAGCACAAAATAGCTTAATATCGTATTTAAAAATGTTTTAGACCATTTTGAGCATTTAGATAAAACTTTTTCACACAAAACACCAAAGTGCTTAGAATAGCTTCAAATCGCATTTGGAGACGTTTTAGACCATTTTGTGATTTTCGAAAAAACTTGTTAACATAAAAACACGAAAGTGCTTAGAATAGCTTCAAATCGCATTTGGAAACGTTTTAGACCATTTTGTGATTTTCGAAAAAACTTGTTAACATAAAAACACGAAAGTGCTTAGAATCACATTATAAACCGTTTTAGACCATTTTGAGCATTTCGATAACAATTTTCACACAAAAACATCAAAGAGCACAAAATAGCTTAATATCGTATTTAAAAATGTTTTAGACCATTTTGAGCATTTAGATAAAACTTTTTCACACAAAACACCAAAGTGCTTAGAATAGCTTCAAATCGCATTTGGAGACGTTTTAGACCATTTTGTGATTTTTGAAAAAACTTGTTAACATAAAAACACCAAAGTGCTTAGAATAGCTTCAAATCACATTTGGAGATGTTTTAGACCATTTTGTGATTTTTGAAAAAACTTGTTAACATAAAAACACGAAAGTGCTTAGAATAGCTTCAAATCACATTTGGAGACGTTTTAGACCATTTTGTGATTTTTGAAAAAACTTGTTAACATAAAAACACGAAAGTGCTTAGAATAGCTTCAAATCGCATTTGGAAACGTTTTAGACCATTTTGTGATTTTCGAAAAAGATTGTTAACATAAAAACACCAATGTGCTTAGAATCACATTATAAACCGTTTTAGACCATTTTGAGCATTTCGATAACAATTTTCACACAAAAACATCAAAGAGCACAAAATAGCTTAATATCGTATTTATAAATGTTTTAGACCATTTTGAGCATTTCGACAAAACTTTTTCACACAAAACAACAAAGTGCTTAGAATAGCTTCAAATCGCATTTGGAGACGTTTTTTATACCATTTTGTGATTTCGATGAAACTTGATTACACAAAAACATCAAAGTGCTTAAAATCACATTATAAACCGTTTTAGACCATTTTGAGCATTTCGATAACACTTTTCACACAAAAACATCAAAGAGCACAAAATAGCTTAATATCGTATTTAAAAACGTTTTAGACCATTTTGAGCATTTAGACAAAACTTTTTCACACAAAACACCAAAGTGCTTAGAATAGCTTCAAATCGCATTTGGAGACGTTTTAGAACATTTTGTGTTTTTCGAAAAAAACTGTTAACATAAAAACACCAAAGTGCTTAGAATAGCTTCAAATCGCATTTGGAGACGTTTTAGAACATTTTGTGTTCTTCGAAAAAACCTGTTAACATAAAAACACCAAAGTGCTTAGAATAGCTTCAAATCGCATTTGGAGACGTTTTAGACCATTTTGTGATTTTTGAAAAAACTTGTTAACATAAAAACACCAAAGTGCTTAGAATAGCTTCAAATCACATTTGGAGACGTTTTAGACCATTTTGTGATTTTCGAAAAAACTTTTTAACATAAAAACACGAAAGTGCTTAGAATAGCTTCAAATCGCATTTGGAAACGTTTTAGACCATTTTGTGATTTTCGAAAAAGATTGTTAACATAAAAACACCAAAGTGCTTAGAATCACAATATAAACCGTTTTAGACCATTTTGAGCATTTCGATAACAATTTTCACACAAAAACATCAAAGAGCACAAAATAGCTTAATATCGTATTTAAAAATGTTTTAGACCATTTTGAGCATTTAGATAAAACTTTTTCACACAAAACACCAAAGTGCTTAGAATAGCTTCAAATCGCATTTGGAGACGGTTTAGACCATTTTGTGATTTTGAAAAAACTTGTTAACATAAAAACACCAAAGTGCTTAGAATAGCTTCAAAT
Source organism: Antedon mediterranea (assembly GCF_964355755.1). NCBI lineage: Eukaryota > Metazoa > Echinodermata > Crinoidea > Comatulida > Antedonidae > Antedon > Antedon mediterranea. The sequence continues at coordinate 12,998,598 of NC_092675.1, forward strand.
CGCATTTGGAGACGTTTTAGACCATTTTGTGATTTTCGAAAAAACTTGTTAACATAAAAACACCAAAGTGCTTAGAATAGCTTCAAATCGTATTTGGAGACGTTTTAGACCATCTTGAGATTTTCGAAAAAACTTGGTTACACAAAAACATCAAAGTGCTTAAAATCACATTATAAACCGTTTTAGACCATTTTGAACATTTCGATAACACTTTTCACACAAAAACATCAAAGAGCACAAAATAGCTTAATATCGTATTTAAAAACGTTTTAGACCATTTTGAGCATTTCGACAAAACTTTTTCACACAAAACACCAAAGTGCTTAGAATAGCTTCAAATCGCATTTGGAGACGTTTTAGACCAATTTGTGCATTTCGATGAAACTTGATTACACAAAAACATCAACGTGCTTAAAATCACATTATAAACCGTTTTAGACCATTTTGAGCATTTCGATAACACTTTTCACACAAAAACATCAAAGAGCACAAAATAGCTTAATATCGTATTTAAAAACGTTTTAGACCATTTTGAGCATTTAGACAAAACTTTTTCACACAAAACACCAAAGTGCTTAGAATAGCTTCAAATCGCATTTGGAGACGTTTTAGACTATTTTGTGCATTTCGATGAAACTTGGTTACACAAAAACATCAAAGTGCTTAAAATCACATTATAAATCGTTTTAGACCCTTTTGAGCATTTCGACAAAACTTTTTCACACAAAATACCAAAGGGCTTAGAATAGCTTCAAATCGCATTTGGAGACGTTTTAGACCATTTTGTGATTTTCGAAAAAACTTTTTAACATAAAAAGACCAAAGTGCTTAGAATAGCTTCAAATCACATTTGGAGACGTTTTAGACCATTTTGTGATTTTCGAAAAAACTTGTTAACATAAAAACACGAAAGTGCTTAGAATAGCTTCAAATCGCATTTGGAAACGTTTTAGACCATTTTGTGATTTTCGAAAAAGATTGTTAACATAAAAACACCAATGTGCTTAGAATCACATTATAAACCGTTTTAGACCATTTTGAGCATTTCGATAACAATTTTCACACAAAAACATCAAAGAGCACAAAATAGCTTAACATCGTATTTATAAATGTTTTAGACCATTTTGAGCATTTCGACAAAACTTTTTCACACAAAACACCAAAGTGCTTAGAATAGCTTCAAATCGCATTTGGAGACGTTTTAGACCATTTTGTGATTTTTGAAAAAACTTGTTAACATAAAAACACCAAAGTGTTAGAATAGCTTCAAATCACATTTGGAGACGTTTCAGACCATTTTGTGATTTTCGAAAAAACTTGTTAACATAAAAACACGAAAGTGCTTAGAATAGCTTCAAATCGAATTTGGAAACGTTTTAGACCATTTTGTGATTTTCGAAAAAACTTGTTAACATAAAAACACGAAAGTGCTTAGAATAGCTTCAAATCGCATTTGGAAACGTTTTAGACCATTTTGTGATTTTCGAAAAAGATTGTTAACATAAAAACACCAAAGTGCTTAGAATCACAATATAAACCGTTTTAGACCATTTTGAGCATTTCGATAACAATTTTCACACAAAAACATCAAAGAGCACAAAATAGCTTAATATCGTATTTAAAAATGTTTTAGACCATTTTGAGCATTTAGATAAAATTTTTCACACAAAACACCAAAGTGCTTAGAATAGCTTCAAATCGCATTTGGAGACGGTTTAGACCATTTTGTGATTTTGAAAAAACTTGTTAACATAAAAACACCAAAGTGCTTACAATAGCTTCAAATCGCATTTGGAGACGTTTTAGACCATTTTGTGATTTTCGAAAAAACTTGTTAACATAAAAACACCAAAGTGCTTAGAATAGCTTCAAATCGTATTTGGAGACGTTTTAGACCATTTTGAGATTTTCGAAAAAACTTGGTTACACAAAAACATCAAAGTGCTTAAAATCACATTATAAACCGTTTTAGACCATTTTGAACATTTCGATAACACTTTTCACACAAAAACATCAAAGAGCACAAATTAGCTTAATATCGTATTTAAAAACGTTTTAGACCATTTTGAGCATTTCGACAAAACTTTTTCACACAAAACACCAAAGTGCTTAGAATAGCTTCAAATCGCATTTGGAGACGTTTTAGACCAATTTGTGCATTTCGATGAAACTTGATTACACAAAAACATCAACGTGCTTAAAATCACATTATAAACCGTTTTAGACCATTTTGAGCATTTCGATAACACTTTTCACACAAAAACATCAAAGAGCACAAAATAGCTTAATATCGTATTTAAAAACGTTTTAGACCATTTTGAGCATTTAGACAAAACTTTTTCACACAAAACACCAAAGTGCTTAGAATAGCTTCAAATCGCATTTGGAGACGTTTTAGACCATTTTGTGTTTTTTGAAAAAAACTGTTAACATAAAAACACCAAAGTGCTTAGAATAGCTTCAAATCGCATTTGGAGACGTTTTAGACCATTTTGTGCATTTCGATGAAACTTGGTTACACAAAAACATCAAAGTGCTTAAAATCACATTATAAATCGTTTTAGACCATTTTGAGCATTTCGACAAAACTTTTTCACACAAAATACAAAAGTGCTTAGAATAGCTTCAAATCGCATTTGGAGAAGTTTTAGACCATTTTGTGATTTTCGAAAAAACTTTTTAACATAAAAACACCAAAGTGCTTAGAATAGCTTCAAATCACATTTGGAGACGTTTTAGACCATTTTGTGATTTTCGAAAAAACTTGTTAACATAAAAACACGAAAGTGCTTAGAATAGCTTCAAATCGCATTTAGAAACGTTTTAGACCATTTTGTGATTTTCGAAAAAAATTGTTAACATAAAAACACCAAAGTGCTTAGAATCACATTATAAACCGTTTTAGACCATTTTGAGCATTTCGATAACAATTTTCACACAAAAACATCAAAGAGCACAAAATAGCTTAATATCGTATTTAAAAATGTTTTAGACCATTTTGAGCATTTAGATAAAACTTTTTCACACAAAACACCAAAGTGCTTAGAATAGCTTCAAATCGCATTTGGAGACGTTTTAGACCATTTTGTGATTTTTGAAAAAACTTGTTAACATAAAAACACCAAAGTGCTTAGAATAGCTTCAAATCACATTTGGAGACGTTTTAGACCATTTTGTGATTTTCGAAAAAACTTGTTAACATAAAAACACGAAAGTGCTTAGAATAGCTTCAAATCGCATTTGGAAACGTTTTAGACCATTTTGTGATTTTCGAAAAAACTTGTTAACATAAAAACACGAAAGTGCTTAGAATAGCTTCAAATCGCATTTGGAAACGTTTTAGACCATTTTGTGATTTTCGAAAAAACTTGTTAACATAAAAACACGAAAGTGCTTAGAATAGCTTCAAATCGCATTTGGAAACGTTTTAGACCATTTTGTGATTTTCGAAAAAAATTGTTAACATAAAAACACCAAAGTGTTTAGAATAGCTTCAAATCGCATTTGGAGACGTTTTAGACCAATTTGTGATTTTCGAAAAAACTTATCAACATAAAAACACCAAAGGGTTTAGAATAGCTTCAAATCGCATTTGGAGACGTTTTAGACCATTTTGTGATTTTGAAAAAACTTGTTAACATAAAAACACCAAAGTGCTTAGAATAGCTTCAAATCGCATTTGGAGACGTTTTAGACCATTTTGTGATTTTCGAAAAAACTTGTTAACATAAAAACACCAAAGTGCTTAGAATAGCTTCAAATCGTATTTGGAGACGTTTTAGACCATTTTGAGATTTTCGAAAAAACTTGGTTACACAAAAACATCAAAGTGCTTAAAATCACATTATAAACCGTTTTAGACCATTTTTAGCATTTCGGTAACACTTTTCACACAAAAACATCAAAGAGCACAAAATAGCTTAATATCGTATTTAAAAACGTTTTAGACCATTTTGAGCATTTAGACAAAACTTTTTCACACAAAACACCAAAGTGCTTAGAATAGCTTCAAATCGCATTTGGAGACGTTTTAGACCATTTTGTGCATTTCGATGAAACTTGGTTACACAAAAACATCAAAGTGCTTAAAATCACATTATAAATCGTTTTAGACCATTTTGAGCATTTCGACAAAACTTTTTCACACAAAATACCAAAGTGCTTAGAATAGCTTCAAATCGCATTTGGAGACGTTTTAGACCATTTTGTGATTTTCGAAAAAACTTTTTAACATAAAAACACCAAAGTGCTTAGAATAGCTTCAAATCACATTTGGAGACGTTTTAGACCATAAGTGCTTAGAATCACATTATAAACCGTTTTAGACCATTTTGAGCATTTCGATAACAATTTTCACACAAAAACATCAAAGAGCACAAAATAGCTTAATATCGTATTTAAAAATGTTTTAGACCATTTTGAGCATTTAGATAAAACTTTTTCACACAAAACACCAAAGTGCTTAGAATAGCTTCAAATCGCATTTGGAGACGTTTTAGACCATTTTGTGATTTTTGAAAAAACTTGTTAACATAAAAACACCAAAGTGCTTAGAATAGCTTCAAATCACATTTGGAGACGTTTTAGACCATTTTGTGATTTTCGAAAAAACTTGTTAACATAAAAACACGAAAGTGCTTAGAATAGCTTCAAATCGCATTTGGAAACGTTTTAGACCATTTAGTTATTTTCGAAAAAACTTGTTAACATAAAAACACGAAAGTGCTTAGAATAGCTTCAAATCGCATTTGGAAACGTTTTAGACCATTTTGTGATTTTCGAAAAAAATTGTTAACATAAAAACACCAAAGTGTTTAGAATAGCTTCAAATCGCATTTGGAGACGTTTTAGACCAATTTGTGATTTTCGAAAAAACTTATCAACATAAAAACACCAAAGGGTTTAGAATAGCTTCAAATCGCATTTGGAGACGTTTTAGACCATTTTGTGATTTTCGAAAAAACTTGTTAACATAAAAACACGAAAGTGCTTAGAATAGCTTCAAATCGCATTTGGAAACGTTTTAGACCATTTTGTGATTTTCGAAAAAACTTGTTAACATAAAAACATGAAAGTGCTTAGAATAGCTTCAAATCGTATTTGGAGACGTTTTAGACCATTTTGTGATTTTCGAAAAAACTTGTTAACATAAAAACACCAATGTGCTTAGAATAGCTTCAAATCGCTTTTTGAGACGTTTTTTATACCATTTTGTGATTTCGATGAAACTTGATTACACAAAAACATCAAAGTGCTTAAAATCACATTATAAACCGTTTTAGACCATTTTGAGCATTTCGATAACACTTTTCACACAAAAACATCAAAGAGCACAAAATAGCTTAATATCGTATTTAAAAACGTTTTAGACCATTTTGAGCATTTAGACAAAACTTTTTCACACAAAACACCAAAGTGCTTAGAATAGCTTCAAATCGCATTTGGAGACGTTTTAGAACATTTTGTGTTTTTCGAAAAAAACTGTTAACATAAAAACACCAAAGTGCTTAGAATAGCTTCAAATCGCATTTGGAGACGTTTTAGAACATTTTGTGTTCTTCGAAAAAACCTGTTAACATAAAAACACCAAAGTGCTTAGAATAGCTTCAAATCGCATTTGGAGACGTTTTAGACCATTTTGTGATTTTTGAAAAAACTTGTTAACATAAAAACACCAAAGTGCTTAGAATAGCTTCAAATCACATTTGGAGACGTTTTAGACCATTTTGTGATTTTCGAAAAAACTTGTTAACATAAAAACACGAAAGTGGTTAGAATAGCTTCAAATCGCATTTGGAAACGTTTTAGACCATTTTGTGATTTTCGAAAAAGATTGTTAACATAAAAACACCAAAGTGCTTAGAATCACAATATAAACCGTTTTAGACCATTTTGAGCATTTCGATAACAATTTTCACACAAAAACATCAAAGAGCACAAAATAGCTTAATATCGTATTTAAAAATGTTTTAGACAATTTTGAGCATTTAGATAAAACTTTTTCACACAAAACACCAAAGTGCTTAGAATAGCTTCAAATCGCATTTGGAGACGGTTTAGACCATTTTGTGATTTTGAAAAAACTTGTTAACATAAAAACACCAAAGTGCTTAGAATAGCTTCAAATCGCATTTGGAGACGTTTTAGACCATTTTGTGATTTTCGAAAAAACTTGTTAACATAAAAACACCAAAGTGCTTAGAATAGCTTCAAATCGTATTTGGAGACGTTTTAGACCATTTTGAGATTTTCGAAAAAACTTGGTTACACAAAAACATCAAAGTGCTTAAAATCACATTATAAACCGTTTTAGACCATTTTGAACATTTCGATAACACTTTTCACACAAAAACATCAAAGAGCACAAAATAGCTTAATATCGTATTTAAAAACGTTTTAGACCATTTTGAGCATTTCGACAAAACTTTTTCACACAAAACACCAAAGTGCTTAGAATAGCTTCAAATCGCATTTGGAGACGTTTTAGACCAATTTGTGCATTTCGATGAAACTTGATTACACAAAAACATCAACGTGCTTAAAATCACAATATAAACCGTTTTAGACCATTTTGAGCATTTCGATAACACTTTTCACACAAAAACATCAAAGAGCACAAAATAGCTTAATATCGTATTTAAAAACGTTTTAGACCATTTTGAGCATTTAGACAAAACTTTTTCACACAAAACACCAAAGTGCTTAGAATAGCTTCAAATCGCATTTGGAGACGTTTTAGACCATTTTGTGCATTTCGATGAAACTTGGTTACACAAAAACATCAAAGTGCTTAAAATGACATTATAAATCGTTTTAGACCATTTTGAGCATTTCGACAAAACTTTTTCACACAAAATACCAAAGGGCTTAGAATAGCTTCAAATCGCATTTGGAGACGTTTTAGACCATTTTGTGATTTTCGAAAAAACTTGTTAACATAAAAACACGAAAGTGCTTAGAATAGCTTCAAATCGCATTTGGAAACGTTTTAGACCATTTTGTGATTTTCGAAAAAAATTGTTAACATAAAAACACCAAAGTGCTTAGAATCACATTATAAACCGTTTTAGACCATTTTGAGCATTTCGATAACAATTTTCACACAAAAACATCAAAGAGCACAAAATAGCTTAATATCGTATTTAAAAATGTTTTAGACCATTTTGAGCATTTAGATAAAATTTTTCACACAAAACACCAAAGTGCTTAGAATAGCTTCAAATCGCATTTGGAGACGGTTTAGACCATTTTGTGATTTTGAAAAAACTTGTTAACATAAAAACACCAAAGTGCTTAGAATAGCTTCAAATCGCATTTGGAGACGTTTTAGACCATTTTGTGCATTTCGAAAAAACTTGGTTACACAAAAACACCAAAGTGCTTAAAATCACATTATATATCGTTTTAGACCATTTTGAGCATTTCGACAAAACTTTTTCACACAAAATACCAAAGTGCTTAGAATAGCTTCAAATCGCATTTGGAGACGTTTTAGACCATTTTGTGATTTTCGAAAAAACTTTTTAACATAAAAACACCAAAGTGCTTAGAATAGCTTCAAATCACATTTGGAGACATTTTAGACCATTTTGTGATTTTCGAAAAAACTTGTTAACATAAAAACACGAAAGTGCTTAGAATCACATTATAAACCGTTTTAGACCATTTTGAGCATTTCGATAACAATTTTCACACAAAAACATCAAAGAGCACAAAATAGCTTAATATCGTATTTAAAAATGTTTTAGACCATTTTGAGCATTTAGATAAAACTTTTTCACACAAAACACCAAAGTGCTTAGAATAGCTTCAAATCGCATTTGGAGACGTTTTAGACCATTTTGTGATTTTCGAAAAAACTTGTTAACATAAAAACACGAAAGTGCTTAGAATAGCTTCAAATCGCATTTGGAAACGTTTTAGACCATTTTGTGATTTTCGAAAAAAATTGTTAACATAAAAACACCAAAGTGTTTAGAATAGCTTCAAATCGCATTTGGAGACGTTTTAGACCAATTTGTGATTTTCGAAAAAACTTATCAACATAAAAACACCAAAGGGTTTAGAATAGCTTCAAATCGCATTTGGAGACGTTTTAGACCATTTTGTGATTTTGAAAAAACTTGTTAACATAAAAACACCAAAGTGCTTAGAATAGCTTCAAATCGCATTTGGAGACGTTTTAGACCATTTTGTGATTTTCGAAAAAACTTGTTAACATAAAAACACCAAAGTGCTTAGAATAGCTTCAAATCGTATTTGGAGACGTTTTAGACCATTTTGAGATTTTCGAAAAAACTTGGTTACACAAAAACATCAAAGTGCTTAAAATCACATTATAAACCGTTTTAGACCATTTTGAGCATTTCGGTAACACTTTTCACACAAAAACATCAAAGAGCACAAAATAGCTTAATATCGTATTTAAAAACGTTTTAGACCATTTTGAGCATTTAGACAAAACTTTTTCACACAAAACACCAAAGTGCTTAGAATAGCTTCAAATCGCATTTGGAGACGTTTTAGACCATTTTGTGCATTTCGATGAAACTTGGTTACACAAAAACATCAAAGTGCTTAAAATCACATTATAAATCGTTTTAGACCATTTTGAGCATTTCGACAAAACTTTTTCACACAAAATACCAAAGTGCTTAGAATAGCTTCAAATCGCATTTGGAGACGTTTTAGACCATTTTGTGATTTTCGAAAAAACTTTTTAACATAAAAACACCAAAGTGCTTAGAATAGCTTCAAATCACATTTGGAGACGTTTTAGACCATAAGTGCTTAGAATCACATTATAAACCGTTTTAGACCATTTTGAGCATTTCGATAACAATTTTCACACAAAAACATCAAAGAGCACAAAATAGCTTAATATCGTATTTAAAAATGTTTTAGACCATTTTGAGCATTTAGATAAAACTTTTTCACACAAAACACCAAAGTGCATAGAATAGCTTCAAATCGCATTTGGAGACGTTTTAGACCATTTTGTGATTTTTGAAAAAACTTGTTAACATAAAAACACCAAAGTGCTTAGAATAGCTTCAAATCACATTTGGAGACGTTTTAGACCATTTTGTGATTTTCGAAAAAACTTGTTAACATAAAAACACGAAAGTGCTTAGAATAGCTTCAAATCGCATTTGGAAACGTTTTAGACCATTTAGTGATTTTCGAAAAAACTTGTTAACATAAAAACACGAAAGTGCTTAGAATAGCTTCAAATCGCATTTGGAAACGTTTTAGACCATTTTGTGATTTTCGAAAAAAATTGTTAACATAAAAACACCAAAGTGTTTAGAATAGCTTCAAATCACATTTGGAGACGTTTTAGACCAATTTGTGATTTTCGAAAAAACTTATCAACATAAAAACACCAAAGGGTTTAGAATAGCTTCAAATCGCATTTGGAGACGTTTTAGACCATTTTGTGATTTTCGAAAAAACTTGTTAACATAAAAACACGAAAGTGCTTAGAATAGCTTCAAATCGCATTTGGAAACGTTTTAGACCATTTTGTGATTTTCGAAAAAACTTGTTAACATAAAAACATGAAAGTGCTTAGAATAGCTTCAAATCGTATTTGGAGACGTTTTAGACCATTTTGTGATTTTCGAAAAAACTTGTTAACATAAAAACACCAATGTGCTTAGAATAGCTTCAAATCGCATTTTGAGACGTTTTAGACCATTTTGTGCATTTCGATGAAACTTGGTTACACAAAAACATCAAAGTGCTTAAAATCACATTATAAACCATTTTAGACCATTTTGAGCATTTCGATAACACTTTTCACACAAAAACATCAAAGAGCACAAAATAGCTTAATATCGTATTTAAAAACGTTTTAGACCATTTTGAGCATTTCGACAAAACTTTTTCACACAAAACACCAAAGTGCTTAGAATAGCTTCAAATCGCATTTGGAGACGTTTTAGACCATTTTGTGATTTTCGAAAAAACTTGTTAACATAAAAACATCAAAGTGTACAGAATAACTTCAAATCGCATTTGGAGACCGTTTTAGGCCAATTTGTGATTTTCGAAAAAACATGTTAACCTAAAAATACCAAAGTGTTTAGAATAGCTTCAAATCGCATTTGGAGACGTTTTAGACCATTTTGTGATTTTCGACAAAACTTGTTAACATAAAAACACCAAAGTGCTTCAAATCGCATTTGGAGACATTTTAGACCAATTTGTGATTTTTGAAAAAACTTGTTAACATAAAAACACCAAAGTGCTTACAATAGCTTCAAATCGTATTTGGAGACGTTTTAGACCATTTTGTGATTTTCGAAAAAACTTGTTAACATAAAAACACCAAAGTACTTAGAATAGCTTCAAATTGCATTTTGAGACGTTTTAGACCATTTTATGCATTTCGATGAAACTTGGTTACACAAAAACATCAATTTTCTTAAATTCACATTATAATCCGTTTTAGACCATTTTGAGCATTTCGATAACACTTTTCACACAAAAACATCAAAGAGCACAAAATAGCTTAATATCGTATTTAAAAACGTTTTAGACCATTTTGAGCATTTAGACAAAACTTTTTCACACAAAACACCAAAGTGTTTAGAATAGCTTCAAATCGCATTTGGAGACGTTTTAGACCATTTTGTGATTTTCGAAAAAACTTGTTAACATAAAAACACCAAAGTGCTTCAAATCGCATTTGAGACATTTTAGACCAATTTGTGATTTTTGAAAAAACTTGTTAACATAAAAACACCAAAGTGCTTACAATAGCTTCAAATCGTATTTGGAGACGTTTTAGACCATTTTGTGATTTTCGAAAAAACTTGTTAACATAAAAACACCAGAGTACTTAGAATAGCTTCAAATCGCATTTGGAGACGTTTTAGACCATTTTATGCATTTCGATGAAACTTGGTTACACAAAAACATCAAAGTGCTTAAAATCACATTATAATCCGTTTTAGACCATTTTGAGCATTTCGATAACACTTTTCACACAAAAACATCAAAGAGCACAAAATAGCTTAATATCGTATTTAAAAACTTTTTAGACCATTTTGAGCATTTCGACAAAACTTTTTCACACAAAACACCAAAGTGCTTAGAATAGCTTCAAATCGCATTTGGAGACGTTTTAGACCATTTTGTGATTTTCGAAAAAAATTGTTAACATAAAAACATCAAAGTGTACAGAATAGCTTCAAATCGCATTTGGAGACCGTTTTAGGCCAATTTGTGATTTTCGAAAAAACTTGTTAACCTAAAAATACCAAAGTGTTTAGAATAGCTTCAAATGGCATTTGGAGACGTTTTAGACCATTTTGTGATTTTCGAAAAAACTTGTTAACATAAAAACACCAAAGTGCTTAGAATAGCTTCAAATCGCATTTGGAGACATTTTAGACCAATTTGTGATTTTCGAAAAAACTTATCAACATAAAAACACCAAAGGGTTTAGAATATCTTCAAATCGCATTTGGAGACGTTTTAGACCATTTTGTGATTTTCGAAAAAACTTGTTAACATAAAAACACCAAAGTGCTTAGAATAGCTTCAAATCGCATTTGGAGACGTTTTAGACCAATTTGTGATTTTCGAAAAAACTTATCAACATAAAAACACCAAAGGGTTTAGAATAGCTTCATTTGGAGACGTTTTAGACCATTTTGTGATTTTGAAAAAACTTGTTAACATAAAAACACCAAAGTGCTTAGAATAGCTTCAAATCGCATTTGGAGACGTTTTAGACCATTTTGTGATTTTCGAAAAAACTTGTTAACATAAAAACACCAAAGTGCTTAGAATAGCTTCAAATCGTATTTGGAGACGTTTTAGACCATTTTGAGATTTTCGAAAAAACTTGGTTACACAAAAACATCAAAGTGCTTAAAATCACATTATAAACCGTTTTAGACCATTTTGAACATTTCGATAACACTTTTCACACAAAAACATCAAAGAGCACAAAATAGCTTAATATCGTATTTAAAAACGTTTTAGACCATTTTGAGCATTTCGACAAAACTTTTTCACACAAAACACCAAAGTGCTTAGAATAGCTTCAAATCGCATTTGGAGACGTTTTAGACCAATTTGTGATTTTCGAAAAAACTTTTTAACATAAAAACACCAAAGTGCTTAGAATAGCTTCAAATCACATTTGGAGACGTTTTAGACCATTTTGTGATTTTCGAAAAAACTTGTTAACATAAAAACACGAAAGTGCTTAGAATATCTTCAAATCGCATTTGGAAACGTTTTAGACCATTTTGTGATTTTCGAAAAAAATTGTTAACATAAAAACACCAAAGTGCTTAGAATCACATTATAAACCGTTTTAGACCATTTTGAGCATTTCGATAACAATTTTCACACAAAAACATCAAAGAGCACAAAATAGCTTAATATCGTATTTAAAAATGTTTTAGACCATTTTGAGCATTTAGATAAAACTTTTTCACACAAAACACCAAAGTGCTTAGAATAGCTTCAAATCGCATTTGGAGACGTTTTAGACCATTTTGTGATTTTTGAAAAAACTTGTTAACATAAAAACACCAAAGTGTTAGAATAGCTTCAAATCACATTTGGAGACGTTTCAGACCATTTTGTGATTTTCGAAAAAACTTGTTAACATAAAAACACGAAAGTGCTTAGAATAGCTTCAAATCGAATTTGGAAACGTTTTAGACCATTTTGTGATTTTCGAAAAAACTTGTTAACATAAAAACACGAAAGTGCTTAGAATAGCTTCAAATCGCATTTGGAAACGTTTTAGACCATTTTGTGATTTTCGAAAAAAATTGTTAACATAAAAACACCAAAGTGTTTAGAATAGCTTCAAATCGCATTTGGAGACGTTTTAGACCAATTTGTGATTTTCGAAAAAACTTATCAACATAAAAACACCAAATCGCATTTGGAGACGTTTTAGACCATTTTGGGATTTTGAAAAAACTTGTTAACATAAAAACACCAAAGTGCTTAGAATAGCTTCAAATCGCATTTGGAGACGTTTTAGACCATTTTGTGATTTTCGAAAAAACTTGTTAACATAAAAACACCAAAGTGCTTAGAATAGCTTCAAATCGTATTTGGAGACGTTTTAGACCATTTTGAGATTTTCGAAAAAACTTGGTTACACAAAAACATCAAAGTGCTTAAAATCACATTATAAACCGTTTTAGACCATTTTGAGAATTTCGATAACACTTTTCACACAAAAACATCAAAGAGCACAAAATAGCTTAATATCGTATTTAAAAACGTTTTAGACCATTTTGAGCATTTCGACAAAACTTTTTCACACAAAACACCAAAGTGCTTAGAATAGCTTCAAATCGCATTTGGAGACGTTTTAGACCAATTTGTGCATTTCGATGAAACTTGATTACACAAAAACATCAAAGTGCTTAAAATCACATTATAAACCGTTTTAGACCATTTTGAGCATTTCGATAACACTTTTCACACAAAAACATCAAAGAGCACAAAATAGCTTAATATCGTATTTAAAAACGTTTTAGACCATTTTGAGCATTTAGACAAAACTTTTTCACACAAAACACCAAAGTGCTTAGAATAGCTTCAAATCGCATTTGGAGACGTTTTAGACCATTTTGTGCATTTCGATGAAACTTGGTTACACAAAAACATCAAAGTGCTTAAAATCACATTATAAATCGTTTTAGACCATTTTGAGCATTTCGACAAAACTTTTTCACACAAAATACCAAAGTGCTTAGAATAGCTTCAAATCGCATTTGGAGACGTTTTAGACCATTTTGTGATTTTCGAAAAAACTTTTTAACATAAAAACACCAAAGTGCTTAGAATAGCTTCAAATCACATTTGGAGACATTTTAGACCATAAGTGCTTAGAATCACATTATAAACCGTTTTAGACCATTTTGAGCATTTCGATAACAATTTTCACACAAAAACATCAAAGAGCACAAAATAGCTTAATATCGTATTTAAAAATGTTTTAGACCATTTTGAGCATTTAGATAAAACTTTTTCACACAAAACACCAAAGTGCTTAGAATAGCTTCAAATCGCATTTGGAGACGTTTTAGACCAATTTGTGATTTTTGAAAAAACTTGTTAACATAAAAACACCAAAGTGCTTAGAATAGCTTCAAATCACATTTGGAGACGTTTTAGACCATTTTGTGATTTTGAACAAACTTGTTAACATAAAAACACCAAAGTGCTTAGAATAGCTTCAAATCGTATTTGGAGACGTTTTAGACCATTTTGAGATTTTCGAAAAAACTTGGTTACACAAAAACATCAAAGTGCTTAAAATCACATTATAAACCGTTTTAGACCATTTTGAGCATTTCGATAACACTTTTCACACAAAAACATCAAAGAGCACAAAATAGCTTAATATCGTATTTAAAAACGTTTTAGACCATTTTGAGCATTTCGACAAAACTTTTTCACACAAAACACCAAAGTGCTTAGAATAGCTTCAAATCGCATTTGGAGACGTTTTAGACCAATTTGTGCATTTCGATGAAACTTGATTACACAAAAACATCAAAGTGCTTAAAATCACATTATAAACCGTTTTAGACCATTTTGAGCATTTCGATAACACTTTTCACACAAAAACATCAAAGAGCACAAAATAGCTTAATATCGTATTTAAAAACGTTTTAGACCATTTTGAGCATTTAGACAAAACTTTTTCACACAAAACACCAAAGTGCTTAGAATAGCTTCAAATCGCATTTGGAGACGTTTTAGACCATTTTGTGCATTTCGATGAAACTTGGTTACACAAAAACATCAAAGTGCTTAAAATCACATTATAAATCGTTTTAGACCATTTTGAGCATTTCGACAAAACTTTTTCACACAAAATACCAAAGTGCTTAGAATAGCTTCAAATCGCATTTGGAGACGTTTTAGACCATTTTGTGATTTTCGAAAAAACTTTTTAACATAAAAACACCAAAGTGCTTAGAATAGCTTCAAATCACATTTGGAGACATTTTAGACCATTTTGTGATTTTCGAAAAAACTTGTTAACATAAAAACACGAAAGTGCTTAGAATAGCTTCAAATCGCATTTGGAAACGTTTTAGACCATTTTGTGATTTTCCAAAAAAATTGTTAACATAAAAACACCAAAGTGCTTAGAATCACATTATAAACCGTTTTAGACCATTTTGAGCATTTCGATAACAATTTTCACACAAAAACAT
This sequence comes from Antedon mediterranea, assembly GCF_964355755.1. NCBI lineage: Eukaryota > Metazoa > Echinodermata > Crinoidea > Comatulida > Antedonidae > Antedon > Antedon mediterranea. The sequence continues at coordinate 13,013,813 of NC_092675.1, forward strand.
CAAAGAGCACAAAATAGCTTAATATCGTATTTAAAAATGTTTTAGACCATTTTGAGCATTTAGATAAAACTTTTTCACACAAAACACCAAAGTGCTTAGAATAGCTTCAAATCGCATTTGGAGACGTTTTAGACCATTTTGTGAATTTTGAAAAAACTTGTTAACATAAAAACACCAAAGTGCTTAGAATAGCTTCAAATCACATTTGGAGACGTTTTAGACCATTTTGTGATTTTCGAAAAAACTTGTTAACATAAAAACACGAAAGTGCTTAGAATAGCTTCAAATCGCATTTGGAAACGTTTTAGACCATTTTGTGATTTTCGAAAAAACTTGTTAACATAAAAACACGAAAGTGCTTAGAATAGCTTCAAATCGCATTTGGAAACGTTTTAGACCATTTTGTGATTTTCGAAAAAACTTGTTAACATAAAAACACGAAAGTGCTTAGAATAGCTTCAAATCGCATTTGGAAACGTTTTAGACCATTTTGTGATTTTCGAAAAAAATTGTTAACATAAAAACACCAAAGTGTTTAGAATAGCTTCAAATCGCATTTGGAGACGTTTTAGACCAATTTGTGATTTTCGAAAAAACTTATCAACATAAAAACACCAAAGGGTTTAGAATAGCTTCAAATCGCATTTGGAGACGTTTTAGACCATTTTGTGATTTTGAAAAAACTTGTTAACATAAAAACACCAAAGTGCTTAGAATAGCTTCAAATCGCATTTGGAGACGTTTTAGACCATTTTGTGATTTTCGAAAAAACTTGTTAACATAAAAACACCAAATTGCTTAGAATAGCTTCAAATCGTATTTGGAGACGTTTTAGACCATTTTGAGATTTTTGAAAAAACTTGGTTACACAAAAACATCAAAGTGCTTAAAATCACATTATAAACCGTTTTAGACCATTTTGAGCATTTCGGTAACACTTTTCACACAAAAACATCAAAGAGCACAAAATAGCTTAATATCGTATTTAAAAACGTTTTAGACCATTTTGAGCATATAGACAAAACTTTTTCACACAAAACACCAAAGTGCTTAGAATAGCTTCAAATCGCATTTGGAGACGTTTTAGACCATTTTGTGCATTTCGATGAAACTTGGTTACACAAAAACATCAAAGTGCTTAAAATCACATTATAAATCGTTTTAGACCATTTTGAGCATTTCGACAAAACTTTTTCACACAAAATACCAAAGTGCTTAGAATAGCTTCAAATCGCATTTGGAGACGTTTTAGACCATTTTGTGATTTTCGAAAAAACTTTTTAACATAAAAACACCAAAGTGCTTAGAATAGCTTCAAATCACATTTGGAGACGTTTTAGACCATAAGTGCTTAGAATCACATTATAAACCGTTTTAGACCATTTTGAGCATTTCGATAACAATTTTCACACAAAAACATCAAAGAGCACAAAATAGCTTAATATCGTATTTAAAAATGTTTTAGACCATTTTGAGCATTTAGATAAAACTTTTTCACACAAAACACCAAAGTGCTTAGAATAGCTTCAAATCGCATTTGGAGACGTTTTAGACCATTTTGTGATTTTTGAAAAAACTTGTTAACATAAAAACACCAAAGTGCTTAGAATAGCTTCAAATCACATTTGGAGACGTTTTAGACCATTTTGTGATTTTCGAAAAAACTTGTTAACATAAAAACACGAAAGTGCTTAGAATAGCTTCAAATCGCATTTGGAAACGTTTTAGACCATTTAGTGATTTTCGAAAAAACTTGTTAACATAAAAACACGAAAGTGCTTAGAATAGCTTCAAATTGCATTTGGAAACGTTTTAGACCATTTTGTGATTTTCGAAAAAAATTGTTAACATAAAAACACCAATGTGCTTAGAATCACATTATAAACCGTTTTAGACCATTTTGAGCATTTCGATAACAATTTTCACACAAAAACATCAAAGAGCACAAAATAACTTAATATCGTATTTATAAATGTTTTAGACCATTTTGAGCATTTCGACAAAACTTTTTCACACAAAACACCAAAGTGCTTAGAATAGCTTCAAATCGCATTTGGAGACGTTTTAGACCATTTTGTGATTTCGATGAAACTTGATTACACAAAAACATCAAAGTGCTTAAAATCACATTATAAACCGTTTTAGACCATTTTGAGCATTTCGATAACACTTTTCACACAAAAACATCAAAGAGCAAAAAATAGCTTAATATCGTATTTAAAAACGTTTTAGACCATTTTGAGCATTTAGACAAAACTTTTTCACACAAAACACCAAAGTGCTTAGAATAGCTTCAAATTGCATTTGGAGACGTTTTAGAACATTTTGTGTTTTTCGAAAAAAACTGTTAACATAAAAACACCAAAGTGCTTAGAATAGCTTCAAATCGCATTTGGAGACGTTTTAGAACATTTTGTGTTCTTCGAAAAAACCTGTTAACATAAAAACACCAAAGTGCTTAGAATAGCTTCAAATCGCATTTGGAGACGTTTTAGACCATTTTGTGATTTTTGAAAAAACTTGTTAACATAAAAACACCAAAGTGCTTAGAATAGCTTCAAATCACATTTGGAGACGTTTTAGACCATTTTGTGATTTTCGAAAAAACTTGTTAACATAAAAACACGAAAGTGCTTAGAATAGCTTCAAATCGCATTTGGAAACGTTTTAGACCATTTTGTGATTTTCGAAAAAGATTGTTAACATAAAAACACCAAAGTGCTTAGAATCACAATATAAACCGTTTTAGACCATTTTGAGCATTTCGATAACAATTTTCACACAAAAACATCAAAGAGCACAAAATAGCTTAATATCGTATTTAAAAATGTTTTAGACCATTTTGAGCATTTAGATAAAATTTTTCACACAAAACACCAAAGTGCTTAGAATAGCTTTAAATCGCATTTGGAGACGGTTTAGACCATTTTGTGATTTTGAAAAAACTTGTTAACATAAAAACACCAAAGTGCTTAGAATAGCTTCAAATCGTATTTGGAGACGTTTTAGACCATTTTGAGATTTTCGAAAAAACTTGGTTACACAAAAACATCAAAGTGCTTAAAATCACATTATAAACCGTTTTAGACCATTTTGAACATTTCGATAACACTTTTCACACAAAAACATCAAAGAGCACAAAATAGCTTAATATCGTATTTAAAAACGTTTTAGACCATTTTGAGCATTTCGACAAAACTTTTTCACACAAAACACCAAAGTGCTTAGAATAGCTTCAAATCGCATTTGGAGACGTTTTAGACCAATTTGTGCATTTCGATGAAACTTGATTACACAAAAACATCAACGTGCTTAAAATCACATTATAAACCGTTTTAGACCATTTTGAGCATTTCGATAACACTTTTCACACAAAAACATCAAAGAGCACAAAATAGCTTAATATCGTATTTAAAAACGTTTTAGACCATTTTGAGCATTTAGACAAAACTTTTTCACACAAAACACCAAAGTGCTTAGAATAGCTTCAAATCGCATTTGGAGACGTTTTAGACCATTTTGTGCATTTCGATGAAACTTGGTTACACAAAAACATCAAAGTGCTTAAAATCACATTATAAATCGTTTTAGACCATTTTGAGCATTTCGACAAAACTTTTTCACACAAAATACCAAAGGGCTTAGAATAGCTTCAAATCGCATTTGGAGACGTTTTAGACCATTTTGTGATTTTCGAAAAAACTTTTTAACATAAAAAGACCAAAGTGCTTAGAATAGCTTCAAATCACATTTGGAGACGTTTTAGACCATTTTGTGATTTTCGAAAAAACTTGTTAACATAAAAACACGAAAGTGCTTAGAATAGCTTCAAATCGCATTTGGAAACGTTTTAGACCATTTTGTGATTTTCGAAAAAAATTGTTAACATAAAAACACCAAAGTGCTTAGAATCACATTATAAACCGTTTTAGACCATTTTGAGCATTTCGATAACAATTTTCACACAAAAACATCAAAGAGCACAAAATAGCTTAATATCGTATTTAAAAATGTTTTAGACCATTTTGAGCATTTAGATAAAACTTTTTCACACAAAACACCAAAGTGCTTAGAATAGCTTCAAATCGCATTTGGAGACGTTTTAGACCATTTTGTGATTTTTGAAAAAACTTGTTAACATAAAAACACCAAAGTGCTTAGAATAGCTTCAAATCACATTTGGAGACGTTTTAGACCATTTTGTGATTTTCGAAAAAACTTATCAACATAAAAACACCAAAGGGTTTAGAATAGCTTCAAATCGCATTTGGAGACGTTTTAGACCATTTTGTGATTTTGAAAAAACTTGTTAACATAAAAACACCAAAGTGCTTAGAATAGCTTCAAATCGTATTTGGAGACGTTTTAGACCATTTTGAGATTTTCGAAAAAACTTGGTTACACAAAAACATCAAAGTGCTTAAAATCACATTATAAACCGTTTTAGACCATTTTGAACATTTCGATAACACTTTTCACACAAAAACATCAAAGAGCACAAAATAGCTTAATATCGTATTTAAAAACGTTTTAGACCATTTTGAGCATTTCGACAAAACTTTTTCACACAAAACACCAAAGTGCTTAGAATAGCTTCAAATCGCATTTGGAGACGTTTTAGACCAATTTGTGCATTTCGATGAAACTTGATTACACAAAAACATCAACGTGCTTAAAATCACATTATAAACCGTTTTAGACCATTTTGAGCATTTCGATAACACTTTTCACACAAAAACATCAAAGAGCACAAAATAGCTTAATATCGTATTTAAAAACGTTTTAGACCATTTTGAGCATTTAGACAAAACTTTTTCACACAAAACACCAAAGTGCTTAGAATAGCTTCAAATCGCATTTGGAGACGTTTTAGACCATTTTGTGCATTTCGATGAAACTTGGTTACACAAAAACATCAAAGTGCTTAAAATCACATTATAAATCGTTTTAGACCATTTTGAGCATTTCGACAAAACTTTTTCACACAAAATACCAAAGGGCTTAGAATAGCTTCAAATCGCATTTGGAGACGTTTTAGACCATTTTGTGATTTTCGAAAAAACTTTTTAACATAAAAAGACCAAAGTGCTTAGAATAGCTTCAAATCACATTTGGAGACGTTTTAGACCATTTTGTGATTTTCGAAAAAACTTGTTAACATAAAAACACGAAAGTGCTTAGAATAGCTTCAAATCGCATTTGGAAACGTTTTAGACCATTTTGTGATTTTCGAAAAAAATTGTTAACATAAAAACACCAAAGTGCTTAGAATCACATTATAAACCGTTTTAGACCATTTTGAGCATTTCGATAACAATTTTCACACAAAAACATCAAAGAGCACAAAATAGCTTAATATCGTATTTAAAAATGTTTTAGACCATTTTGAGCATTTAGATAAAACTTTTTCACACAAAACACCAAAGTGCTTAGAATAGCTTCAAATCGCATTTGGAGACGTTTTAGACCATTTTGTGATTTTTGAAAAAACTTGTTAACATAAAAACACCAAAGTGCTTAGAATAGCTTCAAATCACATTTGGAGACGTTTTAGACCATTTTGTGATTTTCGAAAAAACTTATCAACATAAAAACACCAAAGGGTTTAGAATAGCTTCAAATCGCATTTGGAGACGTTTTAGACCATTTTGTGATTTTGAAAAAACTTGTTAACATAAAAACACCAAAGTGCTTAGAATAGCTTCAAATCGCATTTGGAGACGTTTTAGACTATTTTGTGATTTTCGAAAAAACTTGTTAACATAAAAACACCAAAGTGCTTAGAATAGCTTCAAATCGTATTTGGAGACGTTTTAGACCATTTTGAGATTTTCGAAAAAACTTGGTTACACAAAAACATCAAAGTGCTTAAAATCACATTATAAACCGTTTTAGACCATTTTGAGAATTTCGATAACACTTTTCACACAAAAACATCAAAGAGCACAAAATAGCTTAATATCGTATTTAAAAACGTTTTAGACCATTTTGAGCATTTCGACAAAACTTTTTCACACAAAACACCAAAGTGCTTAGAAAAGCTTCAAATCGCATTTGGAGACGTTTTAGACCAAATTGTGCATTTCGATGAAACTTGATTACACAAAAACATCAAAGTTCTTAAAATCACATTATAAACCGTTTTAGACCATTTTGAGCATTTCGATAACACTTTTCACACAAAAACATCAAAGAGCACAAAATAGCTTAATATCGTATTTAAAAACGTTTTAGACCATTTTGAGCATTTAGACAAAACTTTTTCACACAAAACACCAAAGTGCTTAGAATAGCTTCAAATCGCATTTGGAGACGTTTTAGACCATTTTGTGCATTTCGATGAAACTTGGTTACACAAAAACATCAAAGTGCTTAAAATCACATTATAAATCGTTTTAGACCATTTTGAGCATTTCGACAAAACTTTTTCACACAAAATACCAAAGTGCTTAGAATAGCTTCAAATCGCATTTGGAGACGTTTTAGACCATTTTGTGATTTTCGAAAAAACTTTTTAACATAAAAACACCAAAGTGCTTAGAATAGCTTCAAATCACATTTGGAGACATTTTAGACCATAAGTGCTTAGAATCACATTATAAACCGTTTTAGACCATTTTGAGCATTTCGATAACAATTTTCACACAAAAACATCAAAGAGCACAAAATAGCTTAATATCGTATTTAAAAATGTTTTAGACCATTTTGAGCATTTAGATAAAACTTTTTCACACAAAACACCAAAGTGCTTAGAATAGCTTCAAATCGCATTTGGAGACGTTTTAGACCAATTTGTGATTTTTGAAAAAACTTGTTAACATAAAAACACCAAAGTGCTTAGAATAGCTTCAAATCACATTTGGAGACGTTTTAGACCATTTTGTGATTTTGAACAAACTTGTTAACATAAAAACACCAAAGTGCTTAGAATAGCTTCAAATCGTATTTGGAGACGTTTTAGACCATTTTGAGATTTTCGAAAAAACTTGGTTACACAAAAACATCAAAGTGCTTAAAATCACATTATAAACCGTTTTAGACCATTTTGAGCATTTCGATAACACTTTTCACACAAAAACATCAAAGAGCACAAAATAGCTTAATATCGTATTTAAAAACGTTTTAGACCATTTTGAGCATCTCGACAAAACTTTTTCACACAAAACACCAAAGTGCTTAGAATAGCTTCAAATCGCATTTGGAGACGTTTTAGACCAATTTGTGCATTTCGATGAAACTTGATTACACAAAAACATCAAAGTGCTTAAAATCACATTATAAACCGTTTTAGACCATTTTGAGCATTTCGATAACACTTTTCACACAAAAACATCAAAGAGCACAAAATAGCTTAATATCGTATTTAAAAACGTTTTAGACCATTTTGAGCATTTAGACAAAACTTTTTCACACAAAACACCAAAGTGCTTAGAATGGCTTCAAATCGCATTTGGAGACGTTTTAGACCATTTTGTGCATTTCGATGAAACTTGGTTACACAAAAACATCAAAGTGCTTAAAATCACATTATAAATCGTTTTAGACCATTTTGAGCATTTCGACAAAACTTTTTCACACAAAATACCAAAGTGCTTAGAATAGCTTCAAATCGCATTTGGAGACGTTTTAGACCATTTTGTGATTTTCGAAAAAACTTTTTAACATAAAAACACCAAAGTGCTTAGAATAGCTTCAAATCACATTTGGAGACATTTTAGACCATTTTGTGATTTTCGAAAAAACTTGTTAACATAAAAACACGAAAGTGCTTAGAATAGCTTCAAATCGCATTTGGAAACGTTTTAGACCATTTTGTGATTTTCGAAAAAACTTGTTAACATAAAAACACGAAAGTGCTTAGAATAGCTTCAAATCGCATTTGGAAACGTTTTAGACCATTTTGTGATTTTCGAAAAAAATTGTTAACATAAAAACACTAAAGTGTTTAGAATAGCTTCAAATCGCATTTGGAGACGTTTTAGACCAATTTGTGATTTTCGAAAAAACTTATCAACATAAAAACACCAAAGGGTTTAGAATAGCTTCAAATCGCATTTGGAGACGTTTTAGACCATTTTGTGATTTTGAAAAAACTTGTTAACATAAAAACACCAAAGTGCTTAGAATAGCTTCAAATCGCATTTGGAGACGTTTTAGACCATTTTGTGATTTTCGAAAAAACTTGTTAACATAAAAACACCAAAGTGCTTAGAATAGCTTCAAATCGTATTTGGAGACGTTTTAGACCATTTTGAGATTTTCGAAAAAACTTGGTTACACAAAAACATCAAAGTGCTTAAAATCATATTATAAACCGTTTTAGACCATTTTGAGCATTTCGGTAACACTTTTTACACAAAAACATCAAAGAGCACAAAATAGCTTAATATCGTATTTAAAAACGTTTTAGACCATTTTGAGCATTTAGACAAAACTTTTTCACACAAAACACCAAAGTGCTTAGAATAGCTTCAAATCGCATTTGGAGACGTTTTAGACCATTTTGTGCATTTCGATGAAACTTGGTTACACAAAAACATCAAAGTGCTTAAAATCACATTATAAATCGTTTTAGACCATTTTGAGCATTTCGACAAAACTTTTTCACACAAAATACCAAAGTGCTTAGAATAGCTTCAAATCGCATTTGGAGACGTTTTAGACCATTTTGTGATTTTCGAAAAAACTTTTTAACATAAAAACACCAAAGTGCTTAGAATAGCTTCAAATCACATTTGGAGACGTTTTAGACCATAAGTGCTTAGAATCACATTATAAACCGTTTTAGACCATTTTGAGCATTTCGATAACAATTTTCACACAAAAACATCAAAGAGCACAAAATAGCTTAATATCGTATTTAAAAATGTTTTAGACCATTTTGAGCATTTAGATAAAACTTTTTCACACAAAACACCAAAGTGCTTAGAATAGCTTCAAATCGCATTTGGAGACGTTTTAGACCATTTTGTGATTTTTGAAGAAACTTGTTAACATAAAAACACCAAAGTGCTTAGAATAGCTTCAAATCACATTTGGAGACGTTTTAGACCATTTTGTGATTTTCGAAAAAACTTGTTAACATAAAAACACGAAAGTGCTTAGAATAGCTTCAAATCGCATTTGGAAACGTTTTAGACCATTTAGTGATTTTCGAAAAAACTTGTTAACATAAAAACACGAAAGTGCTTAGAATAGCTTCAAATCGCATTTGGAAACGTTTTAGACCATTTTGTGATTTTCGAAAAAAATTGTTAACATAAAAACACCAAAGTGTTTAGAATAGCTTCAAATCGCATTTGGAGACGTTTTAGACCAATTTGTGATTTTCGAAAAAACTTATCAACATAAAAACACCAAAGGGTTTAGAATAGCTTCAAATCGCATTTGGAGACGTTTTAGACCATTTTGTGATTTTCGAAAAAACTTGTTAACATAAAAACATGAAAGTGCTTAGAATAGCTTCAAATCGTATTTGGAGACGTTTTAGACCATTTTGTGATTTCGAAAAAACTTGTTAACATAAAAACACCAATGTGCTTAGAATAGCTTCAAATCGCATTTTGAGACGTTTTAGACCATTTTGTGCATTTCGATGAAACTTGGTTACACAAAAACATCAAAGTGCTTAAAATCACATTATAAACCATTTTAGACCATTTTGAGCATTTCGATAACACTTTTCACACAAAAACATCAAAGAGCACAAAATAGCTTAATATCGTATTTAAAAACGTTTTAGACCATTTTGAGCATTTCGACAAAACTTTTTCACACAAAACACCAAAGTGCTTAGAATAGCTTCAAATCGCATTTAGAGACGTTTTAGACCATTTTGTGATTTTCGAAAAAACTTGTTAACATAAAAACATCAAAGTGTACAGAATAACTTCAAATCGCATTTGGAGACCGTTTTAGGCCAATTTGTGATTTTCGAAAAAACTTGTTAACCTAAAAATACCAAAGTGTTTAGAATAGCTTCAAATCGCATTTGGAGACGTTTTAGAACATTTTGTGATTTTCGAAAAAACTTGTTAACATAAAAACACCAAAGTGCTTCAAATCGCATTTGGAGACATTTTAGACCAATTTGTGATTTTTGAAAAAACTTGTTAACATAAAAACACCAAAGTGCTTACAATAGCTTCAAATCGTATTTGGAGACGTTTTAGACCATTTTGTGATTTTCGAAAAAACTTGTTAACATAAAAACACCAAAGTACTTAGAATAGCTTCAAATCGCATTTGGAGACGTTTTAGACCATTTTATGCATTTCGATGAAACTTGGTTACACAAAAACATCAAAGTGCTTAAAATCACATTATAATCCGTTTTAGACCATTTTGAGCATTTCGATAACACTTTTCACACAAAAACATCAAAGAGCACAAAATAGCTTAATATCGTATTTAAAAACTTTTTAGACCATTTTGAGCATTTCGACAAAACTTTTTCACACAAAACACCAAAGTGCTTAGAATAGCTTCAAATCGCATTTGGAGACGTTTTAGACCATTTTGTGATTTTCGAAAAAAATTGTTAACATAAAAACACCAAAGTGCTTAGAATAGCTTCAAATCGTATTTGGAGACGTTTTAGACCATTTTGAGATTTTCGAAAAAACTTGGTTACACAAAAACATCAAAGTGCTTAAAATCACATTATAAACCGTTTTAGACCATTTTGAACATTTCGATAACACTTTTCACACAAAAACATCAAAGAGCACAAAATAGCTTAATATCGTATTTAAAAACGTTTTAGACCATTTTGAGCATTTCGACAAAACTTTTTCACACAAAACACCAAAGTGCTTAGAATAGCTTCAAATCGCATTTGGAGACGTTTTAGACCAATTTGTGCATTTCGATGAAACTTGATTACACAAAAACATCAACGTGCTTAAAATCACATTATAAACCGTTTTAGACCATTTTGAGCATTTCGATAACACTTTTCACACAAAAACATCAAAGAGCACAAAATAGCTTAATATCGTATTTAAAAACGTTTTAGACCATTTTGAGCATTTAGACAAAACTTTTTCACACAAAACACCAAAGTGCTTAGAATAGCTTCAAATCGCATTTGGAGACGTTTTAGACCATTTTGTGCATTTCGATGAAACTTGGTTACACAAAAACATCAAAGTGCTTAAAATCACATTATAAATCGTTTTAGACCATTTTGAGCATTTCGACAAAACTTTTTCACACCAAATACCAAAGGACTTAGAATAGCTTCAAATCGCATTTGGAGACGTTTTAGACCATTTTGTGATTTTCGAAAAAACTTTTTAACATAAAAACACCAAAGTGCTTAGAATAGCTTCAAATCACATTTGGAGACGTTTTAGACCATTTTGTGATTTTCGAAAAAACTTGTTAACATAAAAACACGAAAGTGCTTAGAATAGCTTCAAATCGCATTTGGAAACGTTTTAGACCATTTAGTGATTTTCGAAAAAACTTGTTAACATAAAAACACGAAAGTGCTTAGAATAGCTTCAAATCGCATTTGGAAACGTTTTAGACCATTTTGTGATTTTCGAAAAAAATTGTTAACATAAAAACACCAAAGTGTTTAGAATAGCTTCAAATCGCATTTGGAGACGTTTTAGACCAATTTGTGATTTTCGAAAAAACTTATCAACATAAAAACACCAAAGGGTTTAGAATAGCTTCAAATCGCATTTGGAGACGTTTTAGACCATTTTGTGATTTTCGAAAAAACTTGTTAACATAAAAACACGAAAGTGCTTAGAATAGCTTCAAATCGCATTTGGAAACGTTTTAAACCATTTTGTGATTTTCGAAAAAACTTGTTAACATAAAAACATGAAAGTGCTTAGAATAGCTTCAAATCGTATTTGGAGACGTTTTAGACCATTTTGTGATTTTCGAAAAAACTTGTTAACATAAAAACACCAATGTGCTTAGAATAGCTTCAAATCGCATTTTGAGACGTTTTAGACCATTTTGTGCATTTCGATGAAACTTGGTTACACAAAAACATCAAAGTGCTTAAAATCACATTATAAACCATTTTAGACCATTTTGAGCATTTCTATAACACTTTTCACACAAAAACATCAAAGAGCACAAAATAGCTTAATATCGTATTTAAAAACGTTTTAGACCATTTTGAGCATTTCGACAAAACTTTTTCACAAAAAACACCAAAGTGCTTAGAATAGCTTCAAATCGCATTTGGAGACGTTTTAGACCATTTTGTGATTTTCGAAAAAACTTGTTAACATAAAAACATCAAAGTGTACAGAATAACTTCAAATCGCATTTGGAGACCGTTTTAGGCCAATTTGTGATTTTCGAAAAAACTTGTTAACCTAAAAATACCAAAGTGTTTAGAATAGCTTCAAATCGCATTTGGAGACGTTTTAGAACATTTTGTGATTTTCGAAAAAACTTGTTAACATAAAAACACCAAAGTGCTTCAAATCGCATTTGGAGACATTTTAGACCAATTTGTGATTTTTGAAAAAACTTGTTAACATAAAAACACCAAAGTGCTTACAATAGCTTCAAATAGTATTTGGAGACGTTTTAGACCATTTTGTGATTTTCGAAAAAACTTGTTAACATAAAAACACCAAAGTACTTAGAATAGCTTCAAATCGCATTTGGAGACGTTTTAGACCATTTTATGCATTTCGATGAAACTTGGTTACACAAAAACATCAAAGTGCTTAAAATCACATTATAATCCGTTTTAGACCATTTTGAGCATTTCGATAACACTTTTCACACAAAAACATCAAAGAGCACAAAATAGCTTAATATCGTATTTAAAAACTTTTTAGACCATTTTGAGCATTTCGACAAAACTTTTTCACACAAAACACCAAAGTGCTTAGAATAGCTTCAAATCGCATTTGGAGACGTTTTAGACCATTTTGTGATTTTCGAAAAAAATTGTTAACATAAAAACATCAAAGTGTACAGAATAGCTTCAAATCGCATTTGGAGACCGTTTTAGGCCAATTTGTGATTTTCGAAAAAACTTGTTAACCTAAAAATACCAAAGTGTTTAGAATAGCTTCAAATCGCATTTGGAGACGTTTTAGACCATTTTGTGATTTTCGACAAAACTTGTTAACATAAAAACACCAAAGTGCTTCAAATCGCATTTGAGACATTTTAGACCAATTTGTGATTTTTGAAAAAACTTGTTAACATAAAAACACCAAAGTGCTTACAATAGCTTCAAATCGTATTTGGAGACGTTTTAGACCATTTTGTGATTTTCGAAAAAACTTGTTAACATAAAAACACCAAAGTACTTAGAATAGCTTCAAATCGCATTTGGAGACGTTTTAGACCATTTTATGCATTTCGATGAAACTTGGTTACACAAAAACATCAAAGTGCTTAAAATCACATTATAATCCGTTTTAGACCATTTTGAGCATTTCGATAACACTTTTCACACAAAAACATCAAAGAGCACAAAATAGCTTAATATCGTATTTAAAAACGTTTTAGACCATTTTGAGCATTTAGACAAAACTTTTTCACACAAAACACCAAAGTGCTTAGAATAGCTTCAAATCGCATTTGGAGACGTTTTAGAACATTTTGTGTTTTTCGAAAAAAACTGTTAACATAAAAACACCAAAGTGCTTAGAATAGCTTCAAATCGCATTTGGAGACGTTTTAGAACATTTTGTGTTCTTCGAAAAAACCTGTTAACATAAAAACACCAAAGTGCTTAGAATAGCTTCAAATCGCATTTGGAGACGTTTTAGACCATTTTGTGATTTTTGAAAAAACTTGTTAACATAAAAACACCAAAGTGCTTAGAATAGCTTCAAATCACATTTGGAGACGTTTTAGACCATTTTGTGATTTTCGAAAAAACTTGTTAACATAAAAACACGAAAGTGGTTAGAATAGCTTCAAATCGCATTTGGAAACGTTTTAGACCATTTTGTGATTTTCGAAAAAGATTGTTAACATAAAAACACCAAAGTGCTTAGAATCACAATATAAACCGTTTTAGACCATTTTGAGCATTTCGATAACAATTTTCACACAAAAACATCAAAGAGCACAAAATAGCTTAATATCGTATTTAAAAATGTTTTAGACAATTTTGAGCATTTAGATAAAACTTTTTCACACAAAACACCAAAGTGCTTAGAATAGCTTCAAATCGCATTTGGAGACGGTTTAGACCATTTTGTGATTTTGAAAAAACTTGTTAACATAAAAACACCAAAGTGCTTAGAATAGCTTCAAATCGTATTTGGAGACGTTTTAGACCATTTTGAGATTTTCGAAAAAACTTGGTTACACAAAAACATCAAAGTGCTTAAAATCACATTATAAACCGTTTTAGACCATTTTGAACATTTCGATAACACTTTTCACACAAAAACATCAAAGAGCACAAAATAGCTTAATATCGTATTTAAAAACGTTTTAGACCATTTTGAGCATTTCGACAAAACTTTTTCACACAAAACACCAAAGTGCTTAGAATAGCTTCAAATCGCATTTGGAGACGTTTTAGACCAATTTGTGCATTTCGATGAAACTTGATTACACAAAAACATCAACGTGCTTAAAATCACATTATAAACCGTTTTAGACCATTTTGAGCATTTCGATAACACTTTTCACACAAAAACATCAAAGAGCACAAAATAGCTTAATATCGTATTTAAAAACGTTTTAGACCATTTTGAGCATTTAGACAAAACTTTTTCACACAAAACACCAAAGTGCTTAGAATAGCTTCAAATCGCATTTGGAGACGTTTTAGACCATTTTGTGCATTTCGATGAAACTTGGTTACACAAAAACATCAAAGTGCTTAAAATGACATTATAAATCGTTTTAGACCATTTTGAGCATTTCGACAAAACTTTTTCACACAAAATACCAAAGGGCTTAGAATAGCTTCAAATCGCATTTGGAGACGTTTTAGACCATTTTGTGATTTTCGAAAAAACTTTTTAACATAAAAACACCAAAGTGCTTAGAATAGCTTCAAATCACATTTGGAGACGTTTTAGACCATTTTGTTATTTTCGAAAAAACTTGTTAACATAAAAACACGAAAGTGCTTAGAATAGCTTCAAATCGCATTTGGAAACGTTTTAGACCATTTTGTGATTTTCGAAAAAAATTGTTAACATAAAAACACCAAAGTGCTTAGAATCACATTATAAACCGTTTTAGACCATTTTGAGCATTTCGATAACAATTTTCACACAAAAACATCAAAGAGCACAAAATAGCTTAATATCGTATTTAAAAATGTTTTAGACCATTTTGAGCATTTAGATAAAATTTTTCACACAAAACACCAAAGTGCTTAGAATAGCTTCAAATCGCATTTGGAGACGGTTTAGACCATTTTGTGATTTTGAAAAAACTTGTTAACATAAAAACACCAAAGTGCTTAGAATAGCTTCAAATCGCATTTGGAGACGTTTTAGACCATTTTGTGATTTTCGAAAAAACTTGTTAACATAAAAACACCAAAGTGCTTAGAATAGCTTCAAATCGTATTTGGAGACGTTTTAGACCATTTTGAGATTTTCGAAAAAACTTGGTTACACAAAAACATCAAAGTGCTTAAAATCACATTATAAACCGTTTTAGACCATTTTGAGCATTTCGATAACACTTTTCACACAAAAACATCAAAGAGCACAAAATAGCTTAATATCGTATTTAAAAACGTTTTAGACCATTTTGAGCATTTCGACAAAACTTTTTCACACAAAACACCAAAGTGCTTAGAATAGCTTCAAATCGCATTTGGAGACGTTTTAGACCAATTTGTGCATTTCGATGAAACTTGATTACACAAAAACATCAAAGTGCTTAAAATCACATTATAAACCGTTTTAGACCATTTTGAGCATTTCGATAACACTTTTCACACAAAAACATCAAAGAGCACAAAATAGCTTAATATCGTATTTAAAAACGTTTTAGACCATTTTGAGCATTTAGACAAAACTTTTTCACACAAAACACCAAAGTGCTTAGAATAGCTTCAAATCGCATTTGGAGACGTTTTAGACCATTTTGTGCATTTCGATGAAACTTGGTTACACAAAAACATCAAAGTGCTTAAAATCACATTATATATCGTTTTAGACCATTTTGAGCATTTCGACAAAACTTTTTCACACAAAATACCAAAGTGCTTAGAATAGCTTCAAATCGCATTTGGAGACGTTTTAGACCATTTTGTGATTTTCGAAAAAACTTTTTAACATAAAAACACCAAAGTGCTTAGAATAGCTTCAAATCACATTTGGAGACATTTTAGACCATTTTGTGATTTTCGAAAAATCTTGTTAACATAAAAACACGAAAGTGCTTAGAATAGCTTCAAATCGCATTTGGAAACGTTTTAGACCATTTTGTGATTTTCGAAAAAACTTGTTAACATAAAAACACGAAAGTGCTTAGAATCACATTATAAACCGTTTTAGACCATTTTGAGCATTTCGATAACAATTTTCACACAAAAACATCAAAGAGCACAAAATAGCTTAATATCGTATTTAAAAATGTTTTAGACCATTTTGAGCATTTAGATAAAACTTTTTCACACAAAACACCAAAGTGCTTAGAATAGCTTCAAATCGCATTTGGAGACGTTTTAGACCATTATGTGATTTTCGAAAAAACTTGTTAACATAAAAACACGAAAGTGCTTAGAATAGCTTCAAATCGCATTTGGAAACGTTTTAGACCATTTTGTGATTTTCGAAAAAAATTGTTAACATAAAAACACCAAAGTGTTTAGAATAGCTTCAAATCGCATTTGGAGACGTTTTAGACCAATTTGTGATTTTCGAAAAAACTTATCAACATAAAAACACCAAAGGGTTTAGAATAGCTTCAAATCGCATTTGGAGACGTTTTAGACCATTTTGTGATTTTGAAAAAACTTGTTAACATAAAAACACCAAAGTGCTTAGAATAGCTTCAAATCGCATTTGGAGACGTTTTAGACCATTTTGTGATTTTCGAAAAAACTTGTTAACATAAAAACACCAAAGTGCTTAGAATAGCTTCAAATGAGATTTTCGAAAAAACTTGGTTACACAAAAACATCAAAGTGCTTAAAATCACATTATAAACCGTTTTAGACCATTTTGAGCATTTCGGTAACACTTTTCACACAAAAACATCAAAGAGCACAAAATAGCTTAATATCGTATTTAAAAACGTTTTAGACCATTTTGAGCATTTAGACAAAACTTTTTCACACAAAACACCAAAGTGCTTAGAATAGCTTCAAATCGCATTTGGAGACGTTTTAGACCATTTTGTGCATTTCGATGAAACTTGGTTACACAAAAACATCAAAGTGCTTAAAATCACATTATAAATCGTTTTAGACCATTTTGAGCATTTCGACAAAACTTTTTCACACAAAATACCAAAGTGCTTAGAATAGCTTCAAATCGCATTTGGAGACGTTTTAGACCATTTTGTGATTTTCGAAAAAACTTTTTAACATAAAAACACCAAAGTGCTTAGAATAGCTTCAAATCACATTTGGAGACGTTTTAGACCATAAGTGCTTAGAATCACATTATAAACCGTTTTAGACCATTTTGAGCATTTCGATAACAATTTTCACACAAAAACATCAAAGAGCACAAAATAGCTTAATATCGTATTTAAAAATGTTTTAGACCATTTTGAGCATTTAGATAAAACTTTTTCACACAAAACACCAAAGTGCTTAGAATAGCTTCAAATCGCATTTGGAGACGTTTTAGACCATTTTGTGATTTTTGAAAAAACTTGTTAACATAAAAACACCAAAGTGCTTAGAATAGCTTCAAATCACATTTGGAGACGTTTTAGACCATTTTGTGATTTTCGAAAAAACTTGTTAACATAAAAACACGAAAGTGCTTAGAATAGCTTCAAATCGCATTTGGAAACGTTTTAGACCATTTAGTGATTTTCGAAAAAACTTGTTAACATAAAAACACGAAAGTGCTTAGAATAGCTTCAAATCGCATTTGGAAACGTTTTAGACCATTTTGTGATTTTCGAAAAAAATTGTTAACATAAAAACACCAAAGTGTTTAGAATAGCTTCAAATCACATTTGGAGACGTTTTAGACCAATTTGTGATTTTCGAAAAAACTTATCAACATAAAAACACCAAAGGGTTTAGAATAGCTTCAAATCGCATTTGGAGACGTTTTAGACCATTTTGTGATTTTCGAAAAAACTTGTTAACATAAAAACACGAAAGTGCTTAGAATAGCTTCAAATCGCATTTGGAAACGTTTTAGACCATTTTGTGATTTTCGAAAAAACTTGTTAACATAAAAACATGAAAGTGCTTAGAATAGCTTCAAATCGTATTTGGAAACGTTTTAGACCATTTTGTGATTTTCGAAAAAACTTGTTAACATAAAAACACCAATGTGCTTAGAATAGCTTCAAATCGCATTTTGAGACGTTTTAGACCATTTTGTGCATTTCGATGAAACTTGGTTACACAAAAACATCAAAGTGCTTAAAATCACATTATAAACCATTTTAGACCATTTTGAGCATTTCGATAACACTTTTCACACAAAAACATCAAAGAGCACAAAATAGCTTAATATCGTATTTAAAAACGTTTTAGACCATTTTGAGCATTTCGACAAAACTTTTTCACACAAAACACCAAAGTGCTTAGAATAGCTTCAAATCGCATTTGGAGACGTTTTAGACCATTTTGTGATTTTCGAAAAAACTTGTTAACATAAAAACATCAAAGTGTACAGAATAACTTCAAATCGCATTTGGAGACCGTTTTAGGCCAATTTGTGATTTTCGAAAAAACATGTTAACCTAAAAATACCAAAGTGTTTAGAATAGCTTCAAATCGCATTTGGAGACGTTTTAGACCATTTTGTGATTTTCGAAAAAACTTGTTAACATAAAAACACCAAAGTGCTTCAAATCGCATTTGGAGACATTTTAGACCAATTTGTGATTTTTGAAAAAACTTGTTAACATAAAAACACCAAAGTGCTTACAATAGCTTCAAATCGTATTTGGAGACGTTTTAGACCATTTTGTGATTTTCGAAAAAACTTGTTAACATAAAAACACCAAAGTACTTAGAATAGCTTCAAATCGCATTTGGAGACGTTTTAGACCATTTCATGCATTTCGATGAAACTTGGTTACACAAAAACATCAATGTGCTTAAATTCACATTATAATCCGTTTTAGACCATTTTGAGCATTTCGATAACACTTTTCACACAAAAACATCAAAGAGCACAAAATAGCTTAATATCGTATTTAAAAACGTTTTAGACCATTTTGAGCATTTAGACAAAACTTTTTCACACAAAACACCAAAGTGTTTAGAATAGCTTCAAATCGCATTTGGAGACGTTTTAGACCATTTTGTGATTTTCGAAAAAACTTGTTAACATAAAAACACCAAAGTGCTTCAAATCGCATTTGAGACATTTTAGACCAATTTGTGATTTTTGAAAAAACTTGTTAACATAAAAACACCAAAGTGCTTACAATAGCTTCAAATCGTATTTGGAGACGTTTTAGACCATTTTGTGATTTTCGAAAAAACTTGTTAACATAAAAACACCAGAGTACTTAGTATAGCTTCAAATCGCATTTGGAGACGTTTTAGACCATTTTATGCATTTCGATGAAACTTGGTTACACAAAAACATCAAAGTGCTTAAAATCACATTATAATCCGTTTTAGACCATTTTGAGCATTTCGATAACACTTTTCACACAAAAACATCAAAGAGCACAAAATAGCTTAATATCGTATTTAAAAACTTTTTAGACCATTTTGAGCATTTCGACAAAACTTTTTCACACAAAACACCAAAGTGCTTAGAATAGCTTCAAATCGCATTTGGAGACGTTTTAGACCATTTTGTGATTTTCGAAAAAAATTGTTAACATAAAAACATCAAAGTGTACAGAATAGCTTCAAATCGCATTTGGAGACCGTTTTAGGCCAATTTGTGATTTTCGAAAAAACTTGTTAACCTAAAAATACCAAAGTGTTTAGAATAGCTTCAAATCGCATTTGGAGACGTTTTAGACCATTTTGTGATTTTCGAAAAAACTTGTTAACATAAAAACACCAAAGTGCTTAGAATAGCTTCAAATCGCATTTGGAGACATTTTAGACCAATTTGTGATTTTCGAAAAAACTTATCAACATAAAAACACCAAAGGGTTTAGAATATCTTCAAATCGCATTTGGAGACGTTTTAGACCATTTTGTGATTTTCGAAAAAACTTGTTAACATAAAAACACCAAAGTGCTTAGAATAGCTTCAAATCGCATTTGGAGACGTTTTAGACCAATTTGTGATTTTCGAAAAAACTTATCAACATAAAAACACCAAAGGGTTTAGAATAGCTTCATTTGGAGACGTTTTAGACCATTTTGTGATTTTGAAAAAACTTGTTAACATAAAAACACCAAAGTGCTTAGAATAGCTTCAAATCGCATTTGGAGACGTTTTAGACCATTTTGTGATTTTCGAAAAAACTTGTTAACATAAAAACACCAAAGTGCTTAGAATAGCTTCAAATCGTATTTGGAGACGTTTTAGACCATTTTGAGATTTTCGAAAAAACTTGGTTACACAAAAACATCAAAGTGCTTAAAATCACATTATAAACCGTTTTAGACCATTTTGAGCATTTCGATAACACTTTTCACACAAAAACATCAAAGAGCACAAAATAGCTTAATATCGTATTTAAAAACGTTTTAGACCATTTTGAGCATTTCGACAAAACTTTTTCACACAAAACACCAAAGTGCTTAGAATAGCTTCAAATCGCATTTGGAGACGTTTTAGACCAATTTGTGATTTTTGAAAAAACTTGTTAACATAAAAACACCAAAATGCTTAGAATAGCTTCAAATCACATTTGGAGACGTTTTAGACCATTTTGTGATTTTCGAAAAAACTTGTTAACATAAAAACACGAAAGTGCATAGAATAGCTTCAAATCGCCTTTGGAAACGTTTTAGACCATTTTGTGATTTTCGAAAAAACTTTTTAACATAAAAACACGAAAGTGCTTAGAATCACATTATAAACAGTTTTAGACCATTTTGAGCATTTCGATAACAATTTTCACACAAAAACATCAAAGAGCACAAAATAGCTTAATATCGTATTTAAAAATGTTTTAGACCATTTTGAGCATTTAGATAAAACTTTTTCACACAAAACACCAAAGTGCTTAGAATAGCTTCAAATCGCATTTGGAGACGTTTTAGACCATTTTGTGATTTTTGAAAAAACTTGTTAACATAAAAACACCAAAGTGCTTAGAATAGCTTCAAATCACATTTGGAGATGTTTTAGACCATTTTGTGATTTTTGAAAAAACTTGTTAACATAAAAACACGAAAGTGCTTAGAATAGCTTCAAATCGCATTTGGAAACGTTTTAGACCATTTTGTGATTTTTGAAAAAGATTGTTAACATAAAAACACCAATGTGCTTAGAATCACATTATAAACCGTTTTAGACCATTTTGAGCATTTCGATAACAATTTTCACACAAAAACATCAAAGAGCACAAAATAGCTTAATATCGTATTTATAAATGTTTTAGACCATTTTGAGCATTTCGACAAAACTTTTTCACACAAAACACCAAAGTGCTTAGAATAGTTTCAAATCGCATTTGGAGACGTTTTTTATACCATTTTGTGATTTCGATGAAACTTGATTACACAAAAACATCAAAGTGCTTAAAATCACATTATAAACCGTTTTAGACCATTTTGAGCATTTCGATAACACTTTTCACACAAAAACATCAAAGAGCACAAAATAGCTTAATATCGTATTTAAAAACGTTTTAGACCATTTTGAGCATTTAGACAAAACTTTTTCACACAAAACACCAAAGTGCTTAGAATAGCTTCAAATCGCATTTGGAGACGTTTTAGAACATTTTGTGTTTTTTGAAAAAAACTGTTAACATAAAAACACCAAAGTGCTTAGAATAGCTTCAAATCGCATTTGGAGACGTTTTAGAACATTTTGTGTTCTTCGAAAAAACCTGTTAACATAAAAACACCAAAGTGCTTAGAATAGCTTCAAATCGCATTTGGAGACGTTTTAGACCATTCTGTGATTTTTGAAAAAACTTGTTAACATAAAAACACCAAAGTGCTTAGAATAGCTTCAAATCACATTTGGAGACGTTTTAGACCATTTTGTGATTTTCGAAAAAACTTGTTAACATAAAAACACGAAAGTGCTTAGAATAGCTTCAAATCGCATTTGGAGACGTTTTAGAACATTTTGTGTTCTTCGAAAAAACCTGTTAACATAAAAACTCCAAAGTGCTTAGAATAGCTTCAAATCGCATTTGGAGACGTTTTAGACCATTTTGTGATTTTCGAAAAAACTTGTTAACATAAAAACACGAAAGTGCTTAGAATAGCTTCAAATCGCATTTGGAAACGTTTTAGACCATTTTGTGATTTTCGAAAAAACTTGTTAACATAAAAACACGAAAGTGCTTAGAATAGCTTCAAATCGCATTTGGAAACGTTTTAGACCATTTTGTGATTTTCGAAAAAAATTGTTAACATAAAAACACCAAAGTGTTTAGAATAGCTTCAAATCGCATTTGGAGACGTTTTAGACCAATTTGTGATTTTCGAAAAAACTTATCAACATAAAAACACCAAAGGGTTTAGAATAGCTTCAAATCGCATTTGGAGACGTTTTAGACCATTTTGTGATTTTCGAAAAAACTTGTTAACATAAAAACACGAAAGTGCTTAGAATAGCTTCAAATCGCATTTGGAAACGTTTTAGACCATTTTGTGATTTTCGAAAAAACTTGTTAACATAAAAACATGAAAGTGCTTAGAATAGCTTCAAATCGTATTTGGAGACGTTTTAGACCATTTTGTGATTTTCGAAAAAACTTGTTAACATAAAAACACCAATGTGCTTAGAATAGCTTCAAATCGCATTTTGAGACGTTTTAGACCATTTTGTGCATTTCGATGAAACTTGGTTACACAAAAACATCAAAGTGCTTAAAATCACATTATAAACCATTTTAGACCATTTTGAGCATTTCGATAACACTTTTCACACAAAAACATCAAAGAGCACAAAATAGCTTAATATCGTATTTAAAAATGTTTTAGACCATTTTGAGCATTTAGATAAAACTTTTTCACACAAAACACCAAAGTGCTTAGAATAGCTTCAAATCGCATTTGGAGACGGTTTAGACCATTTTGTGATTTTGAAAAAACTTGTTAACATAAAAACACCAAAGTGCTTAGAATAGCTTCAAATCGCATTTGGAGACGTTTTAGACCATTTTGTGATTTTCGAAAAAACTTGTTAACATAAAAACACCAAAGTGCTTAGAATAGCTTCAAATCGTATTTGGAGACGTTTTAGACCATTTTGAGATTTTCGAAAAAACTTGGTTACACAAAAACATCAAAGTGCTTAAAATCACATTATAAACCGTTTTAGACCATTTTGAACATTTCGATAACACTTTTCACACAAAAACATCAAAGAGCACAAAATAGCTTAATATCGTATTTAAAAACGTTTTAGACCATTTTGAGCATTTCGACAAAACTTTTTCACACAAAACACCAAAGTGCTTAGAATAGCTTCAAATCGCATTTGGAGACGTTTTAGACCAATTTGTGATTTTCGAAAAAACTTTTTAACATAAAAACACCAAAGTGCTTAGAATAGCTTCAAATCACATTTGGAGACGTTTTAGACCATTTTGTGATTTTCGAAAAAACTTGTTAACATAAAAACACGAAAGTGCTTAGAATAGCTTCAAATCGCATTTGGAAACGTTTTAGACCATTTTGTGATTTTCGAAAAAAATTGTTAACATAAAAACACCAAAGTGCTTAGAATCACATTATAAACCGTTTTAGACCATTTTGAGCATTTCGATAACAATTTTCACAAAAAAACATCAAAGAGCACAAAATAGCTTAATATCGTATTTAAAAATGTTTTAGACCATTTTGAGCATTTAGATAAAACTTTTTCACACAAAACACCAAAGTGCTTAGAATAGCTTCAAATCGCATTTGGAGACGTTTTAGACCATTTTGTGATTTTTGAAAAAACTTGTTAACATAAAAACACCAAAGTGCTTAGAATAGCTTCAAATCACATTTGGAGACGTTTTAGACCATTTTGTGATTTTCGAAAAAACTTGTTAACATAAAAACACGAAAGTGCTTAGAATAGCTTCAAATCGCATTTGGAAACGTTTTAGACCATTTAGTGATTTTCGAAAAAACTTGTTAACATAAAAACACGAAAGTGCTTAGAATAGCTTCAAATTGCATTTGGAAACGTTTTAGACCATTTTGTGATTTTCGAAAAAAATTGTTAACATAAAAACACCAATGTGCTTAGAATCACATTATAAACCGTTTTAGACCATTTTGAGCATTTCGATAACAATTTTCACACAAAAACATCAAAGAGCACAAAATAACTTAATATCGTATTTATAAATGTTTTAGACCATTTTGAGCATTTCGACAAAACTTTTTCACACAAAACACCAAAGTGCTTAGAATAGCTTCAAATCGCATTTGGAGACGTTTTAGACCATTTTGTGATTTCGATGAAACTTGATTACACAAAAACATCAAAGTGCTTAAAATCACATTATAAACCGTTTTAGACCATTTTGAGCATTTCGATAACACTTTTCACACAAAAACATCAAAGAGCACAAAATAGCTTAATATCGTATTTAAAAACGTTTTAGACCATTTTGAGACTTTAGACAAAACTTTTTCACACAAAACACCAAAGTGCTTAGAATAGCTTCAAATCGCATTTGGAGACGTTTTAGAACATTTTGTGTTTTTCGAAAAAAACTGTTAACATAAAAACACCAAAGTGCTTAGAATAGCTTCAAATCGCATTTGGAGACGTTTTAGAACATTTTGTGTTCTTCGAAAAAACCTGTTAACATAAAAACACCAAAGTGCTTAGAATAGCTTCAAATCGCATTTGGAGACGTTTTAGACCATTTTGTGATTTTTGAAAAAACTTGTTAACATAAAAACACCAAAGTGCTTAGAATAGCTTCAAATCACATTTGGAGACGTTTTAGACCATTTTGTGATTTTCGAAAAAACTTGTTAACATAAAAACACGAAAGTGCTTAGAATAGCTTCAAATCGCATTTGGAAACGTTTTAGACCATTTTGTGATTTTCGAAAAAGATTGTTAACATAAAAACACCAAAGTGCTTAGAATCACAATATAAACCGTTTTAGACCATTTTGAGCATTTCGATAACAATTTTCACACAAAAACATCAAAGAGCACAAAATAGCTTAATATCGTATTTAAAAATGTTTTAGACCATTTTGAGCATTTAGATAAAATTTTTCACACAAAACACCAAAGTGCTTAGAATAGCTTTAAATCGCATTTGGAGACGGTTTAGACCATTTTGTGATTTTGAAAAAACTTGTTAACATAAAAACACCAAAGTGCTTAGAATAGCTTCAAATCGTATTTGGAGACGTTTTAGACCATTTTGAGATTTTCGAAAAAACTTGGTTACACAAAAACATCAAAGTGCTTAAAATCACATTATAAACCGTTTTAGACCATTTTGAACATTTCGATAACACTTTTCACACAAAAACATCAAAGAGCACAAAATAGCTTAATATCGTATTTAAAAACGTTTTAGACCATTTTGAGCATTTCGACAAAACTTTTTCACACAAAACACCAAAGTGCTTAGAATAGCTTCAAATCGCATTTGGAGACGTTTTAGACCAATTTGTGCATTTCGATGAAACTTGATTACACAAAAACATCAACGTGCTTAAAATCACATTATAAACCGTTTTAGACCATTTTGAGCATTTCGATAACACTTTTCACACAAAAACATCAAAGAGCACAAAATAGCTTAATATCGTATTTAAAAACGTTTTAGACCATTTTGAGCATTTAGACAAAACTTTTTCACACAAAACACCAAAGTGCTTAGAATAGCTTCAAATCGCATTTGGAGACGTTTTAGACCATTTTGTGCATTTCGATGAAACTTGGTTACACAAAAACATCAAAGTGCTTAAAATCACATTATAAATCTTTTTAGACCATTTTGAGCATTTCGACAAAACTTTTTCACACAAAATACCAAAGGGCTTAGAATAGCTTCAAATCGCATTTGGAGACGTTTTAGACCATTTTGTGATTTTCGAAAAAACTTTTTAACATAAAAAGACCAAAGTGCTTAGAATAGCTTCAAATCACATTTGGAGACGTTTTAGACCATTTTGTGATTTTCGAAAAAACTTGTTAACATAAAAACACGAAAGTGCTTAGAATAGCTTCAAATCGCATTTGGAAACGTTTTAGACCATTTTGTGATTTTCGAAAAATATTGTTAACATAAAAACACCAAAGTGCTTAGAATCACATTATAAACCGTTTTAGACCATTTTGAGCATTTCGATAACAATTTTCACACAAAAACATCAAAGAGCACAAAATAGCTTAATATCGTATTTAAAAATGTTTTAGACCATTTTGAGCATTTAGATAAAACTTTTTCACACAAAACACCAAAGTGCTTAGAATAGCTTCAAATCGCATTTGGAAACGTTTTAGACCATTTTGTGATTTTCGAAAAAAATTGTTAACATAAAAACACCAAAGTGTTTAGAATAGCTTCAAATCGCATTTGGAGACGTTTTAGACCAATTTGTGATTTTCGAAAAAACTTATCAACATAAAAACACCAAAGGGTTTAGAATAGCTTCAAATCGCATTTGGAGACGTTTTAGACCATTTTGTGATTTTCGAAAAAACTTGTTAACATAAAAACACGAAAGTGCTTAGAATAGCTTCAAATCGCATTTGGAAACGTTTTAGACCATTTTGTGATTTTCGAAAAAACTTGTTAACATAAAAACATGAAAGTGCTTAGAATAGCTTCAAATCGTATTTGGAGACGTTTTAGACCATTTTGTGATTTTCGAAAAAACTTGTTAACATAAAAACACCAATGTGCTTAGAATAGCTTCAAATCGCATTTTGAGACGTTTTAGACCATTTTGTGCATTTCGATGAAACTTGGTTACACAAAAACATCAAAGTGCTTAAAATCACATTATAAACCATTTTAGACCATTTTGAGCATTTCGATAACACTTTTCACACAAAAACATCAAAGAGCACAAAATAGCTTAATATCGTATTTAAAAACGTTTTAGACCATTTTGAGCATTTCGACAAAACTTTTTCACACAAAACACCAAAGTGCTTAGAATAGCTTCAAATCGCATTTGGAGACGTTTTAGACCATTTTGTGATTTTCGAAAAAACTTGTTAACATAAAAACATCAAAGTGTACAGAATAACTTCAAATCGCATTTGGAGACCGTTTTAGGCCAATTTGTGATTTTCGAAAAAACTTGTTAACCTAAAAATACCAAAGTGTTTAGAATAGCTTCAAATCGCATTTGGAGACGTTTTAGAACATTTTGTGATTTTCGAAAAAACTTGTTAACATAAAAACACCAAAGTGCTTCAAATCGCATTTGGAGACATTTTAGACCAATTTGTGATTTTTTAAAAAACTTGTTAACATAAAAACACCAAAGTGCTTACAATAGCTTCAAATCGTATTTGGAGACGTTTTAGACCATTTTGTGATTTTCGAAAAAACTTGTTAACATAAAAACACCAAAGTACTTAGAATAGCTTCAAATCGCATTTGGAGACGTTTTAGACCATTTTATGCATTTCGATGAAACTTGGTTACACAAAAACATCAAAGTGCTTAAAATCACATTATAATCCGTTTTAGACCATTTTGAGCATTTCGATAACACTTTTCACACAAAAACATCAAAGAGCACAAAATAGCTTAATATCGTATTTAAAAACTTTTTAGACCATTTTGAGCATTTCGACAAAACTTTTTCACACAAAACACCAAAGTGCTTAGAATAGCTTCAAATCGCATTTGGAGACGTTTTAGACCATTTTGTGATTTTCGAAAAAAATTGTTAACATAAAAACACCAAAGTGCTTAGAATAGCTTCAAATCGTATTTGGAGACGTTTTAGACCATTTTGAGATTTTCGAAAAAACTTGGTTACACAAAAACATCAAAGTGCTTAAAATCACATTATAAACCGTTTTAGACCATTTTGAACATTTCGATAACACTTTTCACACAAAAACATCAAAGAGCACAAAATAGCTTAATATCGTATTTAAAAACGTTTTAGACCATTTTGAGCATTTCGACAAAACTTTTTCACACAAAACACCAAAGTGCTTAGAATAGCTTCAAATCGCATTTGGAGACGTTTTAGACCAATTTGTGCATTTCGATGAAACTTGATTACACAAAAACATCAACGTGCTTAAAATCACATTATAAACCGTTTTAGACCATTTTGAGCATTTCGATAACACTTTTCACACAAAAACATCAAAGAGCACAAAATAGCTTAATATCGTATTTAAAAACGTTTTAGACCATTTTGAGCATTTAGACAAAACTTTTTCACACAAAACACCAAAGTGCTTAGAATAGCTTCAAATCGCATTTGGAGACGTTTTAGACCATTTTGTGCATTTCGATGAAACTTGGTTACACAAAAACATCAAAGTGCTTAAAATCACATTATAAATCGTTTTAGACCATTTTGAGCATTTCGACAAAACTTTTTCACACCAAATACCAAAGGACTTAGAATAGCTTCAAATCGCATTTGGAGACGTTTTAGACCATTTTGTGATTTTCGAAAAAACTTTTTAACATAAAAACACCAAAGTGCTTAGAATAGCTTCAAATCACATTTGGAGACGTTTTAGACCATAAGTGCTTAGAATCACATTATAAACCGTTTTAGACCATTTTGAGCATTTCGATAACAATTTTCACACAAAAACATCAAAGAGCACAAAATAGCTTAATATCGTATTTAAAAATGTTTTAGACCATTTTGAGCATTTAGATAAAACTTTTTCACACAAAACACCAAAGTGCTTAGAATAGCTTCAAATCGCATTTGGAGACGTTTTAGACCATTTTGTGATTTTTGAAAAAACTTGTTAACATAAAAATACCAAAGTGCTTAGAATAGCTTCAAATCACATTTGGAGATGTTTTAGACCATTTTGTGATTTTTGAAAAAACTTGTTAACATAAAAACACCAAAGTGCTTAGAATAGCTTCAAATCACATTTGGAGACGTTTTAGACCATTTTGTGATTTTCGAAAAAACTTGTTAACATAAAAACACGAAAGTGCTTAGAATAGCTTCAAATCGCATTTGGAAACGTTTTAGACCATTTTGTGATTTTCAAAAAAGATTGTTAACATAAAAACACCAAAGTGCTTAGAATCACAATATAAACCGTTTTAGACCATTTTGAGCATTTCGATAACAATTTTCACACAAAAACATCAAAGAGCACAAAATAGCTTAATATCGTATTTAAAAATGTTTTAGACCATTTTGAGCATTTAGATAAAACTTTTTCACACAAAACACCAAAGTGCTTAGAATAGCTTCAAATCGCATTTGGAGACGGTTTAGACCATTTTGTGATTTTGAAAAAACTTGTTAACATAAAAACACCAAAGTGCTTAGAATAGCTTCAAATCGTATTTGGAGACGTTTTAGACCATTTTGAGATTTTCGAAAAAACTTGGTTACACAAAAACATCAAAGTGCTTAAAATCACATTATAAACCGTTTTAGACCATTTTGAACATTTCGATAACACTTTTCACACAAAAACATCAAAGAGCACAAAATAGCTTAATATCGTATTTAAAAACGTTTTAGACCATTTTGAGCATTTCGACAAAACTTTTTCACACAAAACACCAAAGTGCTTAGAATAGCTTCAAATCGCATTTGGAGACGTTTTAGACCAATTTGTGCATTTCGATGAAACTTGATTACACAAAAACATCAACGTGCTTAAAATCACATTATAAACCGTTTTAGACCATTTTGAGCATTTCGATAACACTTTTCACACAAAAACATCAAAGAGCACAAAATAGCTTAATATCGTATTTAAAAACGTTTTAGACCATTTTGAGCATTTAGACAAAACTTTTTCACACAAAACACCAAAGTGCTTAGAATAGCTTCAAATCGCATTTGGAGACGTTTTAGACCATTTTGTGCATTTCGATGAAACTTGGTTACACAAAAACATCAAAGTGCTTAAAATCACATTATAAATCGTTTTAGACCATTTTGAGCATTTCGACAAAACTTTTTCACACCAAATACCAAAGGGCTTAGAATAGCTTCAAATCGCATTTGGAGACGTTTTAGACCATTTTGTGATTTTCGAAAAAACTTTTTAACATAAAAACACCAAAGTGCTTAGAATAGCTTCAAATCACATTTGGAGACGTTTTAGACCATTTTGTGATTTTCGAAAAAACTTGTTAACATAAAAACACGAAAGTGCTTAGAATAGTTTCAAATCGCATTTGGAAACGTTTTAGACCATTTTGTGATTTTCGAAAAAAATTGTTAACATAAAAACACCAAAGTGCTTAGAATCACATTATAAACCGTTTTAGACCATTTTGAGCATTTCGATAACAATTTTCACACAAAAACATCAAAGAGCACAAAATAGCTTAATATCGTATTTAAAAATGTTTTAGACCATTTTGAGCATTTAGATAAAACTTTTTCACACAAAACACCAAAGTGCTTAGAATAGCTTCAAATCGCATTTGGAGACCTTTTAGACCATTTTGTGATTTTTGAAAAAACTTGTTAACATAAAAACACCAAAGTGCTTAGAATAGCTTCAAATCACATTTGGAGACGTTTTAGACCATTTTGTGATTTTCGAAAAAACTTGTTAACATAAAAACACGAAAGTGCTTAGAATAGCTTCAAATCGCATTTGGAAACGTTTTAGACCATTTTGTGATTTTCGAAAAAACTTGTTAACATAAAAACACGAAAGTGCTTAGAATAGCTTCAAATCGCATTTGGAAACGTTTTAGACCATTTTGTGATTTTCGAAAAAAATTGTTAACATAAAAACACCAAAGTGTTTAGAATAGCTTCAAATCGCATTTGGAGACGTTTTAGACCAATTTGTGATTTTCGAAAAAACTTATCAACATAAAAACACCAAAGGGATTAGAATAGCTTCAAATCGCATTTGGAGACGTTTTAGACCATTTTGTGATTTTGAAAAAACTTGTTAACATAAAAACACCAAAGTGCTTAGAATAGCTTCAAATCGCATTTGGAGACGTTTTAGACCATTTTGTGATTTTCGAAAAAACTTGTTAACATAAAAACACCAAAGTGCTTAGAATAGCTTCAAATCGTATTTGGAGACGTTTTAGACTATTTTGAGATTTTCGAAAAAACTTGGTTACACAAAAACATCAAAGTGCTTAAAATCACATTATAAACCGTTTTAGACCATTTTGAGCATTTCGATAACACTTTTCACACAAAAACATCAAAGAGCACAAAATAGCTTAATATCGTATTTAAAAACGTTTTAGACCATTTTGAGCAATTCGACAAAACTTTTTCACACAAAACACCAAAGTGCTTAGAATAGCTTCAAATCGCATTTGGAGACGTTTTAGACCAATTTGTGCATTTCGATGAAACTTGATTACACAAAAACATCAAAGTGCTTAAAATCACATTATAAACCGTTTTAGACCATTTTGAGCATTTCGATAACACTTTTCACACAAAAACATCAAAGAGCACAAAATAGCTTAATATCGTATTTAAAAACGTTTTAGACCATTTTGAGCATTTAGACAAAACTTTTTCACACAAAACTCCAAAGTGCTTAGAATAGCTTCAAATCGTATTTGGAGACGTTTTAGACCATTTTGTGCATTTCGATGAAACTTGGTTACACAAAAACATCAAAGTGCTTAAAATCACATTATAAATCGTTTTAGACCATTTTGAGCATTTCGACAAAACTTTTTCACACAAAATACCAAAGTGCTTAGAATAGCTTTAAATCGCATTTGGAGACGTTTTAGACCATTTTGTGATTTTCGAAAAAACTTTTTAACATAAAAACACCAAAGTGCTTAGAATAGCTTCAAATCACATTTGGAGACGTTTTAGACCATAAGTGCTTAGAATCACATTATAAACCGTTTTAGACCATTTTGAGCATTTCGATAACAATTTTCACACAAAAACATCAAAGAGCACAAAATAGCTTAATATCGTATTTAAAAATGTTTTAGACCATTTTGAGCATTTAGATAAAACTTTTTCACACAAAACACCAAAGTGCTTAGAATAGCTTCAAATCGCATTTGGAGACGTTTTAGACCATTTTTTGATTTTTGAAAAAACTTGTTAACATAAAAACACCAAAGTGCTTAGAATAGCTTCAAATCACATTTGGAGATGTTTTAGACCATTTTGTGATTTTTGAAAAAACTTGTTAACATAAAAACACGAAAGTGCTTAGAATAGCTTCAAATCACATTTGGAGACGTTTTAGACCATTTTGTGATTTTCGAAAAAACTTGTTAACATAAAAACACGAAAGTGCTTAGAATAGCTTCAAATCGCATTTGGAAACGTTTTAGACCATTTTGTGATTTTCGAAAAAGATTGTTAACATAAAAACACCAATGTGCTTAGAATCACATTATAAACCGTTTTAGACCATTTTGAGCATTTCGATAACAATTTTCACACAAAAACATCAAAGAGCACAAAATAGCTTAATATCGTATTTATAAATGTTTTAGACCATTTTGAGCATTTCGACAAAACTTTTTCACACAAAACACCAAAGTGCTTAGAATAGCTTCAAATCGCATTTGGAGACGTTTTAGACCATTTTGTGATTTTTGAAAAAACTTGTTAACATAAAAACACCAAAGTGCTTAGAATAGCTTCAAATCACATTTGGAGATGTTTTAGACCATTTTGTGATTTTTGAAAAAACTTGTTAACATAAAAACACGAAAGTGCTTAGAATAGCTTCAAATCACATTTGGAGACGTTTTAGACCATTTTGTGATTTTTGAAAAAACTTGTTAACATAAAAACACGAAAGTGCTTAGAATAGCTTCAAATCGCATTTGGAAACGTTTTAGACCATTTTGTGATTTTCGAAAAAGATTGTTAACATAAAAACACTAATGTGCTTAGAATCACATTATAAACCGTTTTAGACCATTTTGAGCATTTCGATAACAATTTTCACACAAAAACATCAAAGAGCACAAAATAACTTAATATCGTATTTATAAATGTTTTAGACCATTTTGAGCATTTCGACAAAACTTTTTCACACAAAACACCAAAGTGCTTAGAATAGCTTCAAATCGCATTTGGAGACGTTTTAGACCATTTTGTGATTTCGATGAAACTTGATTACACAAAAACATCAAAGTGCTTAAAATCACATTATAAACCATTTTAGACCATTTTGAGCATTTCGATAACACTTTTCACACAAAAACATCAAAGAGCAAAAAATAGCTTAATATCGTATTTAAAAACGTTTTAGACCATTTTGAGCATTTAGACAAAACTTTTTCACACAAAACACCAAAGTGCTTAGAATAGCTTCAAATCGCATTTGGAGACGTTTTAGAACATTTTGTGTTTTTCGAAAAAAACTGGTAACATAAAAACACCAAAGTGCTTAGAATAGCTTCAAATCGCATTTGGAGACGTTTTAGAACATTTTGTGTTCTTCGAAAAAACCTGTTAACATAAAAACACCAAAGTGCTTAGAATAGCTTCAAATCGCATTTGGAGACGTTTTAGACCATTTTGTGATTTTTGAAAAAACTTGTTAACATAAAAACACCAAAGTGCTTAGAATAGCTTCAAATCACATTTGGAGACGTTTTAGACCATTTTGTGATTTTCGAAAAAACTTGTTAACATAAAAACACCAAAGTGCTTAGAATAGCGTCAAATCGTATTTGGAGACGTTTTAGACCATTTTGTGATTTTCGAAAAAACTTGTTAACATAAAAACACCAAAGTGCTTAGAATAGCTTCAAATCGCATTTGGAGACGGTTTAGACCATTTTATGATTTTGAAAAAACTTGTTAACATAAAAACACCAAAGTGCTTAGAATAGCTTCAAATCGCATTTGGAGACGTTTTAGACCATTTTGTGATTTTCGAAAAAACTTGTTAACATAAAAACACCAAAGTGCTTAGAATAGCTTCAAATCGTATTTGGAGACGTTTTAGACCATTTTGAGATTTTCGAAAAAACTTGGTTACACAAAAACATCAAAGTGCTTAAAATCACATTATAAACCGTTTTAGACCATTTTGAGCATTTCGATAACACTTTTCACACAAAAACATCAAAGAGCACAAAATAGCTTAATATCGTATTTAAAAACGTTTTAGACCATTTTGAGCATTTCGACAAAACTTTTTCACACAAAACACCAAAGTGCTTAGAATAGCTTCAAATCGCATTTGGAGACGTTTTAGACCAATTTGTGCATTTCGATGAAACTTGATTACACAAAAACATCAAAGTGCTTAAAATCACATTATAAACCGTTTTAGAACATTTTGAGCATTTCGATAACACTTTTCACACAAAAACATCAAAGAGCACAAAATAGCTTAATATCGTATTTAAAAACGTTTTAGACCATTTTGAGCATTTAGACAAAACTTTTTCACACAAAACACCAAAGTGCTTAGAATAGCTTCAAATCGCATTTGGAGACGTTTTAGACCATTTTGTGATTTTTGAAAAAACTTGTTAACATAAAAACACCAAAGTGCTTAGAATAGCTTCAAATCACATTTGGAGACGTTTTAGACCATTTTGTGATTTTCGAAAAAACTTGTTAACATAAAAACACGAAAGTGCTTAGAATAGCTTCAAATCGCATTTGGAAACGTTTTAGACCATTTTGTGATTTTCGAAAAAACTTGTTAACATAAAAACACGAAAGTGCTTAGAATCACATTATAAACCGTTTTAGACCATTTTGAGCATTTCGATAACAATTTTCACACAAAAACATCAAAGAGCACAAAATAGCTTAATATCGTATTTAAAAATGTTTTAGACCATTTTGAGCATTTAGATAAAACTTTTTCACACAAAACACCAAAGTGCTTAGAATAGCTTCAAATCGCATTTGGAGACGTTTTAGACCATTTTGTGATTTTCGAAAAAACTTGTTAACATAAAAACACGAAAGTGCTTAGAATAGCTTCAAATCGCATTTGGAAACGTTTTAGACCATTTTGTGATTTTCGAAAAAAATTGTTAACATAAAAACACCAAAGTGTTTAGAATAGCTTCAAATCGCATTTGGAGACGTTTTAGACCAATTTGTGATTTTCGAAAAAACTTATCAACATAAAAACACCAAAGGGTTTAGAATAGCTTCAAATCGCATTTGGAGACGTTTTAGACCATTTTGTGATTTTGAAAAAACTTGTTAACATAAAAACACCAAAGTGCTTAGAATAGCTTCAAATCGCATTTGGAGACGTTTTAGACCATTTTGTGATTTTCGAAAAAACTTGTTAACATAAAAACACCAAAGTGCTTAGAATAGCTTCAAATCGTATTTGGAGACGTTTTAGACCATTTTGAGATTTTCGAAAAAACTTGGTTACACAAAAACATCAAAGTGCTTAAAATCACATTATAAACCGTTTTAGACCATTTTGAGCATTTCGGTAACACTTTTCACACAAAAACATCAAAGAGCACAAAATAGCTTAATATCGTATTTAAAAAGGTTTTAGACCATTTTGAGCATTTAGACAAAACTTTTTCACACAAAACACCAAAGTGCTTAGAATAGCTTCAAATCGCATTTGGAGACGTTTTAGACCATTTTGTGCATTTCGATGAAACTTGGTTACACAAAAACATCAAAGTGCTTAAAATCACATTATAAATCGTTTTAGACCATTTTGAGCATTTCGACAAAACTTTTTCACACAAAATACCAAAGTGCTTAGAATAGCTTCAAATCGCATTTGGAGACGTTTTAGACCATTTTGTGATTTTTGAAAAAACTTGTTAACATAAAAACACAAAAGTGCTTAGAATAGCTTCAAATCACATTTGGAGACGTTCTAGACCATTTTGTGATTTTCGAAAAAACTTGTTAACATAAAAACACGAAAGTGCTTAGAATAGCTTCAAATCGCATTTGGAAACGTTTTAGACCATTTTGTGATTTTCGAAAAAACTTGTTAACATAAAAACATGAAAGTGCTTAGAATAGCTTCAAATCGTATTTGGAGACGTTTTAGACCATTTTGTGATTTTCGAAAAAACTTGTTAACATAAAAACACCAATGTGCTTAGAAAAGCTTCAAATCGCATTTTGAGACGTTTTAGACCATTTTGTGCATTTCGATGAAACTTGGTTACACAAAAACATCAAAGTGCTTAAAATCACATTATAAACCATTTTAGACCATTTTGAGCATTTCGATAACACTTTTCACACAAAAACATCAAAGAGCACAAAATAGCTTAATATCGTATTTAAAAACGTTTTAGACCATTTTGAGCATTTCGACAAAACTTTTTCACACAAAACACCAAAGTGCTTAGAATAGCTTCAAATCGCATTTGGAGACGTTTTAGACCATTTTGTGATTTTCGAAAAAACTTGTTAACATAAAAACATCAAAGTGTACAGAATAACTTCAAATCGCATTTGGAGACCGTTTTAGGCCAATTTGTGATTTTCGAAAAAACTTGTTAACCTAAAAACACCAAAGTGTTTAGAATAGCTTCAAATCGCATTTGGAGACGTTTTAGACCATTTTGTGATTTTCGAAAAAACTTGTTAACATAAAAACACCAAAGGGCTTCAAATCGCATTTGGAGACATTTTAGACCAATTTGTGATTTTTGAAAAAACTTGTTAACATAAAAACACCAAAGTGCATACAATAGCTTCAAATCGTATTTGGAGACGTTTTAGACCATTTTGTGATTTTCGAAAAAACGTGTTAACATAAAAACACCAAAGTACTTAGAATAGCTTCAAATCGCATTTGGAGACGTTTTAGACCATTTTATGCATTTCGATGAAACTTGGTTACACAAAAACATCAATGTGCTTAAAATCACATTATAATCCGTTTTAGACCATTTTGAGCATTTCGATAACACTTTTCACACAAAAACATCAAAGAGCACAAAATAGCTTAATATCGTATTTAAAAACGTTTTAGACCATTTTGAGCATTTAGACAAAACTTTTTCACACAAAACACCAAAGTGTTTAGAATAGCTTCAAATCGCATTTGGAGACGTTTTAGACCATTTTGTGATTTTCGAAAAAACTTGTTAACATAAAAACACCAAAGTGCTTCAAATCGCATTTGAGACATTTTAGACCAATTTGTGATTTTTGAAAAAACTTGTTAACATAAAAACACCAAAGTGCTTACAATAGCTTCAAATCGTATTTGGAGACGTTTTAGACCATTTTGTGATTTTCGAAAAAACTTGTTAACATAAAAACACCAAAGTACTTAGAATAGCTTCAAATCGCATTTGGAGACGTTTTAGACCATTTTATGCATTTCGATGAAACTTGGTTACACAAAAACATCAAAGTGCTTAAAATCACATTATAATCCGTTTTAGACCATTTTGAGCATTTCGATAACACTTTTCACACAAAAACATCAAAGAGCACAAAATAGCTTAATATCGTATTTAAAAACTTTTTAGACCATTTTGAGCATTTCGACAAAACTTTTTCACACAAAACACCAAAGTGCTTAGAATAGCTTCAAATCGCATTTGGAGACGTTTTAGACCATTTTGTGATTTTCGAAAAAAATTGTTAACATAAAAACATCAAAGTGTACAGAATAGCTTCAAATCGCATTTGGAGACCGTTTTAGGCCAATTTGTGATTTTCGAAAAAACTTGTTAACCTAAAAATACCAAAGTGTTTAGAATAGCTTCAAATCGCATTTGGAGACGTTTTAGACCATTTTGTGATTTTCGAAAAAACTTGTTAACATAAAAACACCAAAGTGCTTAGAATAGCTTCAAATCACATTTGGAGACGTTTTAGACCATAAGTGCTTAGAATCACATTATAAACCGTTTTAGACCATTTTGAGCATTTCGATAACAATTTTCACACAAAAACATCAAAGAGCACAAAATAGCCTAATATCGTATTTAAAAATGTTTTAGACCATTTTGAGCATTTAGATAAAACTTTTTCACACAAAACACCAAAGTGCTTAGAATAGCTTCAAATCGCATTTGGAGACGTTTTAGACCATTTTGTGATTTTTGAAAAAACTTGTTAACATAAAAACACCAAAGTGCCTAGAATAGCTTCAAATCACATTTGGAGACGTTTTAGACCATTTTGTGATTTTCGAAAAAACTTGTTAACATAAAAACACGAAAGTGCTTAGAATAGCTTCAAATCGCATTTGGAAACGTTTTAGACCATTTAGTGATTTTCGAAAAAACTTGTTAACATAAAAACACGAAAGTGCTTAGAATAGCTTCAAATCTCATTTGGAAACGTTTTAGACCATTTTGTGATTTTCGAAAAAAATTGTTAACATAAAAACACCAAAGTGTTTAGAATAGCTTCAAATCGCATTTGGAGACGTTTTAGACCAATTTGTGATTTTCGAAAAAACTTATCAACATAAAAACACCAAAGGGTTTAGAATAGCTTCAAATCGCATTTGGAGACGTTTTAGACCATTTTGTGATTTTCGAAAAAACTTGTTAACATAAAAACACGAAAGTGCTTAGAATAGCTTCAAATCGCATTTGGAAACGTTTTAGACCATTTTGTGATTTTCGAAAAAACTTGTTAACATAAAAACATGAAAGTGCTTAGAATAGCTTCAAATCGTATTTGGAGACGTTTTAGACCATTTTGTGATTTTCGAAAAAACTTGTTAACATAAAAACACCAATGTGCTTAGAATAGCTTCAAATCGCATTTTGAGACGTTTTAGACCATTTTGTGCATTTCGATGAAACTTGGTTACACAAAAACATCAAAGTGCTTAAAATCACATTATAAACCATTTTAGACCATTTTGAGCATTTCGATAACACTTTTCACACAAAAACATCAAAGAGCACAAAATAGCTTAATATCGTATTTAAAAACGTTTTAGACCATTTTGAGCATTTCGACAAAACTTTTTCACACAAAACACCAAAGTGCTTAGAATAGCTTCAAATCGCATTTGGAGACGTTTTAGACCATTTTGTGATTTTCGAAAAAACTTGTTAACATAAAAACATCAAAGTGTACAGAATAACTTCAAATCGCATTTGGAGACCGTTTTAGGCCAATTTGTGATTTTCGAAAAAACTTGTTAACCTAAAAATATCAAAGTGTTTAGAATAGCTTCAAATCGCATTTGGAGACGTTTTAGACCATTTTGTGATTTTCGAAAAAACTTGTTAACATAAAAACACCAAAGTGCTTCAAATCGCATTTGGAGACATTTTAGACCAATTTGTGATTTTTGAAAAAACTTGTTAACATAAAAACACCAAAGTGCTTACAATAGCTTCAAATCGTATTTGGAGACGTTTTAGACCATTTTGTGATTTTCGAAAAAACTTGTTAACATAAAAACACCAAAGTACTTAGAATAGCTTCAAATCGCATTTGGAGACGTTTTAGACCATTTTATGCATTTCGATGAAACTTGGTTACACAAAAACATCAATGTGCTTAAAATCACATTATAATCCGTTTTAGACCATTTTGAGCATTTCGATAACACTTTTCACACAAAAACATCAAAGAGCACAAAATAGCTTAATATCGTATTTAAAAACTTTTTAAACCATTTTGAGCATTTCGACAAAACTTTTTCACACAAAACACCAAAGTGCTTAGAATAGCTTCAAATCGCATTTGGAGACGTTTTAGACCATTTTGTGATTTTCGAAAAAAATTGTTAACATAAAAACATCAAAGTGTACAGAATAGCTTCAAATCGCATTTGGAGACCGTTTTAGGCCAATTTGTGATTTTCGAAAAAACTTGTTAACCTAAAAATACCAAAGTGTTTAGAATAGCTTCAAATCGCATTTGGAGACGTTTTAGACCATTTTGTGATTTTCGAAAAAACTTGTTAACATAAAAACACCAAAGTGCTTAGAATAGCTTCAAATCGCATTTGGAGACATTTTAGACCAATTTGTGATTTTCTAAAAAACTTATCAACATAAAAACACCAAAGGGTTTAGAATATCTTCAAATCGCATTTGGAGACGTTTTAGACCATTTTGTGATTTTCGAAAAAACTTGTTAACATAAAAACACCAAAGTGCTTAGAATAGCTTCAAATCGCATTTGGAGACGTTTTAGACCAATTTGTGATTTTCGAAAAAACTTATCAACATAAAAACACCAAAGGGTTTAGAATAGCTTCATTTGGAGACGTTTTAGACCATTTTGTGATTTTGAAAAAACTTGTTAACATAAAAACACCAAAGTGCTTAGAATAGCTTCAAATCGCATTTGGAGACGTTTTAGACCATTTTGTGATTTTCGAAAAAACTTGTTAACATAAAAAC
Source organism: Antedon mediterranea (assembly GCF_964355755.1). Taxonomy (NCBI): domain Eukaryota; kingdom Metazoa; phylum Echinodermata; class Crinoidea; order Comatulida; family Antedonidae; genus Antedon; species Antedon mediterranea. The sequence continues at coordinate 13,054,469 of NC_092675.1, forward strand.
ACCAAAGTGCTTAGAATAGCTTCAAATCGTATTTGGAGACGTTTTAGACCATTTTGAGATTTTCGAAAAAACTTGGTTACACAAAAACATCAAAGTGCTTAAAATCACATTATAAACCGTTTTAGACCATTTTGAGCATTTCGATAACACTTTTCACACAAAAACATCAAAGAGCACAAAATAGCTTAATATCGTATTTAAAAACGTTTTAGACCATTTTGAGAATTTAGACAAAACTTTTTCACACAAAACACCAAAGTGCTTAGAATAGCTTCAAATCGCATTTGGATACGTTTTAGAACATTTTGGGTTTTTCGAAAAAAACTGTTAACATAAAAACACCAAAGTGCTTAGAATAGCTTCAAATCGCATTTGGAGACGTTTTAGAACATTTTGTGTTCTTCGAAAAAACCTGTTAACATAAAAACACAAAAAGTGCTTAGAATAGCTTCAAATCGCATTTGGAGACGTTTTAGACCATTTTGTGATTTTTGAAAAAACTTGTTAACATGAAAACACCAAAGTGCTTAGAATAGCTTCAAATCACATTTGGAGACGTTTTAGACCATTTTGTGATTTTCGAAAAAACTTGTTAACATAAAAACACGAAAGTGGTTAGAATAGCTTCAAATCGCATTTGGAAACGTTTTAGACCATTTTGTGATTTTCGAAAAAGATTGTTAACATAAAAACACCAAAGTGCTTAGAATCACAATATAAACCGTTTTAGACCATTTTGAGCATTTCGATAACAATTTTCACACAAAAACATCAAAGAGCACAAAATAGCTTAATATCGTATTTAAAAATGTTTTAGACCATTTTGAGCATTTGGATAAAACTTTTTCACACAAAACACCAAAGTGCTTAGAATAGCTTCAAATCGCATTTGGAGACGGTTTAGACCATTTTGTGATTTTGAAAAAACTTGTTAACATAAAAACACCAAAGTGCTTAGAATAGCTTCAAATCGCATTTGGAGACGTTTTAGACCATTTTGTGATTTTCGAAAGAACTTGTTAACATAAAAACACCAAAGTGCTTAGAATAGCTTCAAATCGTATTTGGAGACGTTTTAGACCATTTTGAGATTTTCGAAAAAACTTGGTTACACAAAAACATCAAAGTGCTTAAAATCACATTATAGACCGTTTTAGACCATTTTGAACATTTCGATAACACTTTTCACACAAAAACATCAAAGAGCACAAAATAGCTTAATATCGTATTTAAAAACGTTTTAGACCATTTTGAGCATTTCGACAAAACTTTTTCACACAAAACACCAAAGTGCTTAGAATAGCTTCAAATCGCATTTGGAGACGTTTTAGACCAATTTGTGCATTTCGATGAAACTTGATTACACAAAAACATCAACGTGCTTAAAATGACATTATAAACCGTTTTAGACCATTTTGAGCATTTCGATAACACTTTTCACACAAAAACATCAAAGAGCACAAAATAGCTTAATATCGTATTTAAAAACGTTTTAGACCATTTTGAGCATTTAGACAAAACTTTTTCACACAAAACACCAAAGTGCTTAGAATAGCTTCAAATCGCATTTGGAGACGTTTTAGACCATTTTGTGATTTTTGAAAAAACTTGTTAACATAAAAACACCAAAGTGCTTAGAATAGCTTCAAATCACATTTGGAGACGTTTTAGACCATTTTGTGATTTTCGAAAAAACTTGTTAACATAAAAACACCAAAGTGCTTAGAATAGCTTCAAATCGTATTTGGAGACGTTTTAGACCATTTTGTGATTTTGAAAAAACTTGGTTACACAAAAACATCAAAGTGCTTAAAATCACATTATAAACCGTTTTAGACCATTTTGAACATTTCGATAACACTTTTCACACAAAAACATCAAAGAGCACAAAATAGCTTAATATCGTATTTAAAAACGTTTTAGACCATTTTGAGCATTTCGACAAAACTTTTTCACACAAAACACCAAAGTGCTTAGAATAGCTTCAAATCGCATTTGGAGACGTTTTAGACCAATTTGTGCATTTCGATGAAACTTGATTACACAAAAACATCAAAGTGCTTAAAATCACATTATAAACCGTTTTAGACCATTTTGAGCATTTCGATAACACTTTTCACACAAAAACATCAAAGAGCACAAAATAGCTTAATATCGTATTTAAAAACGTTTTAGACCATTTTGAGCATTTAGACAAAACTTTTTCAGACAAAACACCAAAGTGCTTAGAATAGCTTCAAATCGCATTTGGAGACGTTTTAGACCATTTTGTGCATTTCGATGAAACTTGGTTACACAAAAACATCAAAGTGCTTAAAATCACATTATAAATCGTTTTAGACCATTTTGAGCATTTCGACAAAACTTTTTCACACAAAATACCAAAGTGCTTAGAATAGCTTCAAATCGCATTTGGAGACGTTTTAGACCATTTTGTGATTTTCGAAAAAACTTTTTAACATAAAAACACCAAAGTGCTTAGAATAGCTTCAAATCACATTTGGAGACATTTTAGACCATAAGTGCTTAGAATCACATTATAAACCGTTTTAGACCATTTTGAGCATTTCGATAACAATTTTCACACAAAAACATCAAAGAGCACAAAATAGCTTAATATCGTATTTAAAAATGTTTTAGACCATTTTGAGCATTTAGATAAAACTTTTTCACACAAAACACCAAAGTGCTTAGAATAGCTTCAAATCGCATTTGGAGACGTTTTAGACCAATTTGTGATTTTTGAAAAAACTTGTTAACATAAAAACACCAAAGTGCTTAGAATAGCTTCAAATCACATTTGGAGACGTTTTAGACCATTTTGTGATTTTGAACAAACTTGTTAACATAAAAACACCAAAGTGCTTAGAATAGCTTCAAATCGTATTTGGAGACGTTTTAGACCATTTTGAGATTTTCGAAAAAACTTGGTTACACAAAAACATCAAAGTGCTTAAAATCACATTATAAACCGTTTTAGACCATTTTGAGCATTTCGATAACACTTTTCACACAAAAACATCAAAGAGCACAAAATAGCTTAATATCGTATTTAAAAACGTTTTAGACCATTTTGAGCATTTCGACAAAACTTTTTCACACAAAACACCAAAGTGCTTAGAATAGCTTCAAATCGCATTTGGAGACGTTTTAGACCAATTTGTGCATTTCGATGAAACTTGATTACACAAAAACATCAAAGTGCTTAAAATCACATTATAAACCGTTTTAGACCATTTTGAGCATTTCGATAACACTTTTCACACAAAAACATCAAAGAGCACAAAATAGCTTAATATCGTATTTAAAAACGTTTTAGACCATTTTGAGCATTTAGACAAAACTTTTTCACACAAAACACCAAAGTGCTTAGAATAGCTTCAAATCGCATTTGGAGACGTTTTAGACCATTTTGTGCATTTCGATGAAACTTGGTTACACAAAAACATCAAAGTGCTTAAAATCACATTATAAATCGTTTTAGACCATTTTGTGATTTTCGAAAAAACTTTTTAACATAAAAACACCAAAGTGCTTAGAATAGCTTCAAATCACATTTGGAGACATTTTAGACCATTTTGTGATTTTCGAAAAAACTTGTTAACATAAAAACACGAAAGTGCTTAGAATAGCTTCAAATCGCATTTGGAAACGTTTTAGACCATTTTGTGATTTTCGAAAAAACTTGTTAACATAAAAACACGAAAGTGCTTAGAATCACATTATAAACCGTTTTAGACCATTTTGAGCATTTCGATAACAATTTTCACACAAAAACATCAAAGAGCACAAAATAGCTTAATATCGTATTTAAAAATGTTTTAGACCATTTTGAGCATTTAGATAAAACTTTTTCACACAAAACACCAAAGTGCTTAGAATAGCTTCAAATCGCATTTGGAGACGTTTTAGACCATTTTGTGATTTTTGAAAAAACTTGTTAACATAAAAATACCAAAGTGCTTAGAATAGCTTCAAATCACATTTGGAGATGTTTTAGACCATTTTGTGATTTTTGAAAAAACTTGTTAACATAAAAACACCAAAGTGCTTAGAATAGCTTCAAATCACATTTGGAGACGTTTTAGACCATTTTGTGATTTTCGAAAAAACTTGTTAACATAAAAACACGAAAGTGCTTAGAATAGCTTCAAATCGCATTTGGAAACGTTTTAGACCATTTTGTGATTTTCAAAAAAGATTGTTAACATAAAAACACCAAAGTGCTTAGAATCACAATATAAACCGTTTTAGACCATTTTGAGCATTTCGATAACAATTTTCACACAAAAACATCAAAGAGCACAAAATAGCTTAATATCGTATTTAAAAATGTTTTAGACCATTTTGAGCATTTAGATAAAACTTTTTCACACAAAACACCAAAGTGCTTAGAATAGCTTCAAATCGCATTTGGAGACGGTTTAGACCATTTTGTGATTTTGAAAAAACTTGTTAACATAAAAACACCAAAGTGCTTAGAATAGCTTCAAATCGTATTTGGAGACGTTTTAGACCATTTTGAGATTTTCGAAAAAACTTGGTTACACAAAAACATCAAAGTGCTTAAAATCACATTATAAACCGTTTTAGACCATTTTGAACATTTCGATAACACTTTTCACACAAAAACATCAAAGAGCACAAAATAGCTTAATATCGTATTTAAAAACGTTTTAGACCATTTTGAGCATTTCGACAAAACTTTTTCACACAAAACACCAAAGTGCTTAGAATAGCTTCAAATCGCATTTGGAGACGTTTTAGACCAATTTGTGCATTTCGATGAAACTTGATTACACAAAAACATCAACGTGCTTAAAATCACATTATAAACCGTTTTAGACCATTTTGAGCATTTCGATAACACTTTTCACACAAAAACATCAAAGAGCACAAAATAGCTTAATATCGTATTTAAAAACGTTTTAGACCATTTTGAGCATTTAGACAAAACTTTTTCACACAAAACACCAAAGTGCTTAGAATAGCTTCAAATCGCATTTGGAGACGTTTTAGACCATTTTGTGCATTTCGATGAAACTTGGTTCACAGCTGTTCCAGAAATATGAATTAAGTGCAGCGCCCCCAACGTTTCATAGCGTTTTATGGAGTAGCGATTCCGAAAACATATTGTATACAAACCACATGAGGAACCCGGAAGCAATCAAGCATAAAACGACTGTTTTTTAATAGCCAATAAAAACAAATAAAGACCGCGAAAGTCAGAAAAATAATGAATATTCATTAGAACAACCCTGGATGAAGGTGAAAAACATGTTGTCGTTGTTTTATCACGTGGATTTTAAGAGGTAATGTAATTGAAAATTGTACACCCAACGCCAGTTTTTTTCTCAAGTGATACATTTAAAAAGTAGGTATAAATGTTGTTTTCCATATCAGTTTAAAAATAATTTTTTCTGTTGAATTCTTTGATTTAGTTGGATACTTTAGTTATCCTTGAATGTTTTAACAAGGATCGTATTCATATTGCCTGGCTGGATTTTTTCCCACGCTAGCTTATAATAGGCTATGCCCAGGCCCCATTGCGTGGTTAAAACCAGCTGTGTAAGACTAATGGCTGTTTATTTTTAACACGTAAACATGTATATTCGGGGGGCCTCAGTAACAGTTGACCTGTTATAAAGCTGATTAATTACTTGTTCCTGGTCCTAATTAAAAATTAGGCCTAGCCTAGGCCTAAAGCTTTTTTAATAATCATTCATATTGGGAGAGAGGAGTACAGAGTAGGCCAGGCTACAGGCCTAGCTAGGCCTATATTATATATAGGCTAGGCTACCTCATCAGCAGGTTAAAGGCTAGCAGCCTACCTAGCATGTCTTAGTCAAAGATCTGTAATATATTAATAGAAAGAAGCTATATAGTACTGTGACATTAGATATTTAATCATAAATGCATATTTCTTTCATATTTGTATTGTATATTTATTATTTTGATATGCAATGAATCACAATCTAAATCAGTAAATAACATAAATTTCCGTTATCAATAAATAATTATTAATATATAAACCAAATTAAAATAAAATAACTGTTTATTTTTAACATGTAAACATGTCTATTCGGGGGGCCTAAATGACAGTTGACCTGTTATAAAGCTGATTAATTACTTGTTCCTGGTCCTAATTAAAAATTAGGCCTAGCCTAGGCCTAAGCTTTTTTAATAATCATTCATATTGGGAGAGAGGAGTACAGAGTAGGCCAGGTTACATGCCTAGCTAGGCCTATACTATATATAGGCTAGGCTACATCATCAGCAGGTTAAAGGCTAGCAGCCTACCTAGCATGTCTTAGTCAAAGATCTGTAATATATTAATAGAAAGAAGCTATAGAGTACTGTGACATTAGATATTTAATTATAAATGCATATTTCTATCATATTTGTATTGTATATGCAATCACAATCTAAATCAGTAAATAACATCAATTTCCGTTATCAATCAATAATATATATAAACCAAATTAAAATAAAATAACTTCCAAAAAATTAAATTAAATTACAATTCATATACCATTTGTTAAATATTTACAAAATCATTGTTCTAGCAATAACACAAAAAAATACTACCATTCATATGGTATACTGTACATATAATATGCAATACTATAACAATTAACTGAGAAATAGCAAACTATTCCTCAACTTTTCTGCACTTAGTTACCGGCCTAGTTACTTCATGCTGGATCTCAGGTGAAATAAACGTCAGATGTGACTTCATGATTTCCCACAAAACTCTTTCCATGGTACTGCTGTTGAGGAATTTATTTTTTCTAAATACCTCGTCCATTTTTGTACATAGAGTTCCAGTTTCAAATCTCTTGGTTCATAGTAGTTCGCTATATAAAATATATAAAAGAATTCATTTTTATAGTATTGCATGTTTTAGACATAATTTTAAAGGTATATAATGTAGGACTGACCAAGTCTTTGACCTCTTGTTCTTTTAGATTTATTATGTGGCCAGTCTCTGCAATCTTACTATGCTGTTTTGTCACAAGTGACACTGAGAGTTCATTTCTTAAATGCTCAAGATTCTCTTCTAAAGACTGGATTTTAATCATTGTACTTTGTAGCATGTCGATGTGCTGCAGCTTCTGATTTTCTCTTTCTCCTAGATGATCACCTGAGATTAAACAGTATTGGTCAACCAAATAAATGTCAATCTGCATAAAAAATGAGCATCAACATTATTATATTTTCAAAATGTTAACAACTATTTCTTGTAGCAGATAATGATAATATATGGATAATTCATAGGAAAATAAGTTCCAGCCAAAGGTTTGCTTTATTATGCATAACAATAGGATAAACAATTTTGAAATTCTATGCTCAAATGGACAATGTATATTTAAAGAGCAACTTGACCAATTGAGTTATTATGTAATGTCAATGTAAAGTTGAAACAACATTTGAATTTACCAGTCAAGATGTCAGCATCCTGTCGCATGTTGAATATTATAACATATTGACACCTGGAAAAATAGTTGATTGAGGAAATATTTAATAAAGAAAAGAGGTATATTTATAAATTACTGTAACAATTGTTTGTTTCGACAGTTATTTTATACTAACATTGTTCTTTAATATGAAGTACAAACACACATTTCATTGTTTGGAGTGTGTATTAAACTTTCTAAAGAGGTGGTTATGATTATTTACCTACCCTGTTTAATTCAATGTCTACCAGGTATGGCCTAACAACACTGTGCGATATTATTTTGCTTCTTTTTTTTTTCACTGCCATGGTCTACAAAAAACTTGTAGTCATGATTGTAGGCCTTGAGATGTCTACAGGCTTGAGGAACATTGTTGGTTCTGATGTCATCTTGATTACAAAAACAATAGATGCAACTGTACTTTCCTTTAAAAATAAATCAATTTTTTAATCTACAGTACTTCAGTTTTGTGTCCAAACAAATCCAAACAAGAGAGCTAATAGTCAAAATATTAAAACATTATTATACAAATGTATTACTATTGAGGCCTAGCCTAGGCTGTGACTGTCACTCAGTCACACCAGCTAGCCTAAAAATGCACCAGGAAAGCAATAATTATTATTATAAACACATGCCATTAATTATTTGGTAACAGTTATAATGATTAAATTTAGGATTAGGGTAATTAAAGGTTTAACTATTACGAATTTTCTATGTTTCGGCCTAGCTTTATTCTAGGCCCACATTACCGTCACGGTCATCGCGGGCGTCAACGCACTTTCTAAGCCTATCGCCAAACCGTTTTCTCGCCGACAACAATAACAATGTATAAAGGGGTTGCAAAATATGCGAGTTTTACTAAAAACTGAACCAGGCTATATTAACAAAACTAGTATTATTTTGTTTATATAATAATGATGGACTATATTCTAGTTCGTTCTTTTTCTAAAAAAATTAATTATATCCACAAAAAAAGTAAAGAATACAATGATATTTTCTACTTACGATTGTTTACCATTTCTTTACACAGTTTATCTTGACTTCCTGGTTTATGTGCTGGAGAGTATTTCAGTAAAATGGACAATATCGTCGTTTATTTATTAATTTATAGTAAAGAAACAATAAAATATTTATTTTTTAATTGAACATACACTTTTTTTAATCATTTAGTTTTGTATAAAATGTTTTACTACATAAAAACTCACGATAGCGAAATTTAATTTGGCGTTCGCGAAATAATGGTTTGTAAACAAAAATTATATGTCCGCGCGACTCGGGAGAGCCTCGTCTGCTAACACTGAGGGCGCTTGACTTTTTCTGATATATTAACACTAGTTGAAACAGCTGTGGGTTACACAAAAACATCAAAGTGCTTAAAATCACATTATAAATCGTTTTAGACCATTTTGAGCATTTCGACAAAACTTTTTCACACCAAATACCAAAGGGCTTAGAATAGCTTCAAATCTTATTTGGAGACGTTTTAGACCATTTTGTGATTTTCGAAAAAACTTTTTAACATAAAAACACCAAAGTGCTTAGAATAGCTTCAAATCACATTTGGAGACGTTTTAGACCATTTTGTGATTTTCGAAAAAACTTGTTAACATAAAAACACGAAAGTGCTTAGAATAGTTTCAAATCGCATTTGGAAACGTTTTAGACCATTTTGTGATTTTCGAAAAAAATTGTTAACATAAAAACACCAAAGTGCTTAGAATCACATTATAAACCGTTTTAGACCATTTTGAGCATTTCGATAACAATTTTCACACAAAAACATCAAAGAGCACAAAATAGCTTAATATCGTATTTAAAAATGTTTTAGACCATTTTGAGCATTTAGATAAAACTTTTTCACACAAAACACCAAAGTGCTTAGAATAGCTTCAAATCGCATTTGGAGACCTTTTAGACCATTTTGTGATTTTTGAAAAAACTTGTTAACATAAAAACACCAAAGTGCTTAGAATAGCTTCAAATCACATTTGGAGACGTTTTAGACCATTTTGTGATTTTCGAAAAAACTTGTTAACATAAAAACACGAAAGTGCTTAGAATAGCTTCAAATCGCATTTGGAAACGTTTTAGACCATTTTGTGATTTTTGAAAAAACTTGTTAACATAAAAACACCAAAGTGCTTAGAATAGCTTCAAATCACATTTGGAGACGTTTTAGACCATTTTGTGATTTTCGAAAAAACTTGTTAACATAAAAACACGAAAGTGCTTAGAATAGCTTCAAATCGCATTTGGAAACGTTTTAGACCATTTTGTGATTTTCGAAAAAACTTGTTAACATAAAAACACGAAAGTGCTTAGAATAGCTTCAAATCGCATTTGGAAACGTTTTAGACCATTTTGTGATTTTCGAAAAAACTTGTTAACATAAAAACACCAAAGTGTTTAGAATAGCTTCAAATCGCATTTGGAGACGTTTTAGACCAATTTGTGATTTTCGAAAAAACTTATCAACATAAAAACACCAAAGGGATTAGAATAGCTTCAAATCGCATTTGGAGACGTTTTAGACCATTTTGTGATTTTGAAAAAACTTGTTAACATAAAAACACCAAAGTGCTTAGAATAGCTTCAAATCGCATTTGGAGACGTTTTAGACCATTTTGTGATTTTCGAAAAAACTTGTTAACATAAAAACACCAAAGTGCTTAGAATAGCTTCAAATCGTATTTGGAGACGTTTTAGACTATTTTGAGATTTTCGAAAAAACTTGGTTACACAAAAACATCAAAGTGCTTAAAATCACATTATAAACCGTTTTAGACCATTTTGAGCATTTCGATAACACTTTTCACACAAAAACATCAAAGAGCACAAAATAGCTTAATATCGTATTTAAAAACGTTTTAGACCATTTTGAGCAATTCGACAAAACTTTTTCACACAAAACACCAAAGTGCTTAGAATAGCTTCAAATCGCATTTGGAGACGTTTTAGACCAATTTGTGCATTTCGATGAAACTTGATTACACAAAAACATCAAAGTGCTTAAAATCACATTATAAACCGTTTTAGACCATTTTGAGCATTTCGATAACACTTTTCACACAAAAACATCAAAGAGCACAAAATAGCTTAATATCGTATTTAAAAACGTTTTAGACCATTTTGAGCATTTAGACAAAACTTTTTCACAAAAAACACCAAAGTGCTTAGAATAGCTTCAAATCGCATTTGGAGACGTTTTAGACCATTTTGTGCATTTCGATGAAACTTGGTTACACAAAAACATCAAAGTGCTTAAAATCACATTATAAATCGTTTTAGACCATTTTGAGCATTTCGACAAAACTTTTTCACACAAAATACCAAAGTGCTTAGAATAGCTTCAAATCGCATTTGGAGACGTTTTAGACCATTTTGTGATTTTCGAAAAAACTTTTTAACATAAAAACACCAAAGTGCTTAGAATAGCTTCAAATCACATTTGGAGACGTTTTAGACCATAAGTGCTTAGAATCACATTATAAACCGTTTTAGACCATTTTGAGCATTTCGATAACAATTTTAACACAAAAACATCAAAGAGCACAAAATAGCTTAATATCGTATTTAAAAATGTTTTAGACCATTTTGAGCATTTAGATAAAACTTTTTCACACAAAACACCAAAGTGCTTAGAATAGCTTCAAATCGCATTTGGAGACGTTTTAGACCAATTTGTGATTTTTGAAAAAACTTGTTAACATAAAATCACCAAAGTGCTTAGAATAGCTTCAAATCACATTTGGAGACGTTTTAGACCATTTTGTGATTTTGAACAAACTTGTTAACATAAAAACACCAAAGTGCTTAGAATAGCTTCAAATCGCATTTGGAGACGTTTTAGACCATTTTGTGATTTTCGAAAAAACTTGTTAACATAAAAACACGAAAGTGCTTAGAATAGCTTCAAATCGCATTTGGAAACGTTTTAGACCATTTTGTGATTTTCGAAAAAAATTGTTAACATAAAAACACCAAAGTGCTTAGAATCACATTATAAACCGTTTTAGACCATTTTGAGCATTTCGATAACAATTTTCACACAAAAACATCAAAGAGCACAAAATAGCTTAATATCGTATTTAAAAATGTTTTAGACCATTTTGAGCATTTAGATAAAACTTTTTCACACAAAACACCAAAGTGCTTAGAATAGCTTCAAATCGCATTTGGAGACGTTTTAGACCATTTTGTGATTTTTGAAAAAACTTGTTAACATAAAAACACCAAAGTGCTTAGAATAGCTTCAAATCACATTTGGAGACGTTTTAGACCATTTTGTGATTTTCGAAAAAACTTTTTAACATAAAAACACCAAAGTGCTTAGAATAGCTTCAAATCACATTTGGAGACGTTTTAGACCATTTTGTGATTTTTGAAAAAACTTGTTAACATAAAAACACGAAAGTGCTTAGAATAGCTTCAAATCGCATTTGGAAACGTTTTAGACCATTTTGTGATTTTCGAAAAAGATTGTTAACATAAAAACACCAAAGTGCTTAGAATCACATTATAAACCGTTTTAGACCATTTTGAGCATTTCGATAACAATTTTCACACAAAAACATCAAAGAGCACAAAATAGCTTAATATCGTATTTAAAAATGTTTTAGACCATTTTGAGCATTTAGATAAAACTTTTTCACACAAAACACCAAAGTGCTTAGAATAGCTTCAAATCGCATTTGGAGACGGTTTAGACCATTTTGTGATTTTGAAAAAACTTGTTAACATAAAAACACCAAAGTGCTTAGAATAGCTTCAAATCGCATTTGGAGACGTTTTAGACCATTTTGTGATTTTCGAAAAAACTTGTTAACATAAAAACACCAAAGGGCTTAGAATAGCTTCAAATCGTATTTGGAGACGTTTTAGACCATTTTGAGATTTTCGAAAAAACTTGGTTACACAAAAACATCAAAGTGCTTAAAATCACATTATAAACCGTTTTAGACCATTTTGAGCATTTCGATAACACTTTCACACAAAAACATCAAAGAGCACAAAATAGCTTAATATCGTATTTAAAAACGTTTTAGACCATTTTGAGCATTTCGACAAAACTTTTTCACACAAAACACCAAAGTGCTTAGAATAGCTTCAAATCGCATTTGGAGACGTTTTAGACCAATTTGTGCATTTCGATGAAACTTGATTACACAAAAACTTCAAAGTGCTTAAAATCACATTATAAACCGTTTTAGACCATTTTGAGCATTTCGATAACACTTTTCACACAAAAACATCAAAGAGCACAAAATAGCTTAATATCGTATTTAAAAACGTTTTAGACCATTTTGAGCATTTAGACAAAACTTTTTCACACAAAACACCAAAGTGCTTAGAATAGCTTCAAATCGCATTTGGAGACGTTTTAGACCATTTTGTGCATTTCGAAGGAACTTGGTTACACAAAAACATCAAAGTGCTTAAAATCACATTATAAATCGTTTTAGACCATTTTGAGCATTTCGACAAAACTTTTTCACACAAAATACAAAAGTGCTTAGAATAGCTTCAAATCGCATTTGGAGACGTTTTAGACCATTTTGTGATTTTCGAAAAAACTTTTTAACATAAAAACACCAAAGTGCTTAGAATAGCTTCAAATCACATTTGGAGACGTTTTAGACCATTTTGTGATTTTCGAAAAAACTTGTTAACATAAAAACACGAAAGTGCTTAGAATAGCTTCAAATCGCATTTGGAGACGTTTTAGACCATTTTGTGATTTTTGAAAAAACTTGTTAACATAAAAACACCAAAGTGCTTAGAATAGCTTCAAATCACATTTGGAGATGTTTTAGACCATTTTGTGATTTTTGAAAAAACTTGTTAACATAAAAACACGAAAGTGCTTAGAATAGCTTCAAATCACATTTGGAGACGTTTTAGACCATTTTGTGATTTTTGAAAAAACTTGTTAACATAAAAACACGAAAGTGCTTAGAATAGCTTCAAATCGCATTTGGAAACGTTTTAGACCATTTTGTGATTTTCGAAAAAGATTGTTAACATAAAAACACCAATGTGCTTAGAATCACATTATAAACCGTTTTAGACCATTTTGAGCATTTCGATAACAATTTTCACACAAAAACATCAAAGAGCACAAAATAGCTTAATATCGTATTTATAAATGTTTTAGACCATTTTGAGCATTTCGACAAAACTTTTTCACACAAAACACCAAAGTGCTTAGAATAGCTTCAAATCGCATTTGGAGACGTTTTTTTATACCATTTTGTGATTTCGATGAAACTTGATTACACAAAAACATCAAAGTGCTTAAAATCACATTATAAACCGTTTTAGACCATTTTGAGCATTTCGATAACACTTTTCACACAAAAACATCAAAGAGCACAAAATAGCTTAATATCGTATTTAAAAACGTTTTAGACCATTTTGAGCTTTTAGACAAAACTTTTTCACACAAAACACCAAAGTGCTTAGAATAGCTTCAAATCGCATTTGGAGACGTTTTAGAACATTTTGTGTTTTTCGAAAAAAACTGTTAACATAAAAACACCAAAGTGCTTAGAATAGCTTCAAATCGCATTTGGAGACGTTTTAGAACATTTTGTGTTCTTCGAAAAAACCTGTTAACATAAAAACACCAAAGTGCTTAGAATAGCTTCAAATCGCATTTGGAGACGTTTTAGACCATTTTGTGATTTTTGAAAAAACCTGTTAACATAAAAACACCAAAGTGCTTAGAATAGCTTCAAATCACATTTGGAGACGTTTTAGACCATTTTGTGATTTTCGAAAAAACTTGTTAACATAAAAACACGAAAGTGCTTAGAATAGCTTCAAATCGCATTTGGAAACGTTTTAGACCATTTTGTGATTTTCGAAAAAGATTGTTAACATAAAAACACCAAAGTGCTTAGAATCACAATATAAACCGTTTTAGACCATTTTGAGCATTTCGATAACAATTTTCACACAAAAACATCAAAGAGCACAAAATAGCTTAATATCGTATTTAAAAATGTTTTAGACCATTTTGAGCATTTAGATAAAACTTTTTCACACAAAACACCAAAGTGCTTAGAATAGCTTCAAATCGCATTTGGAGACGGTTTAGACCATTTTGTGATTTTGAAAAAACTTGTTAACATAAAAACACCAAAGTGCTTAGAATAGCTTCAAATCGCATTTGGAGACGTTTTAGACCATTTTGTGATTTTCGAAAAAACTTGTTAACATAAAAACACCAAAGTGCTTAGAATAGCTTCAAATCGTATTTGGAGACGTTTTAGACCATCTTGAGATTTTCGAAAAAACTTGGTTACACAAAAACATCAAAGTGCTTAAAATCACATTATAAACCGTTTTAGACCATTTTGAACATTTCGATAACACTTTTCACACAAAAACATCAAAGAGCACAAAATAGCTTAATATCGTATTTAAAAACGTTTTAGACCATTTTGAGCATTTCGACAAAACTTTTTCACACAAAAACATCAAAGAGCACAAAATAGCTTAATATCGTATTTAAAAACGTTTTAGACCATTTTGAGCATTTAGACAAAACTTTTTCACACAAAACACCAAAGTGCTTAGAATAGCTTCAAATCGCATTTGGAGACGTTTTAGACCATTTTGTGCATTTCGATGAAACTTGGTTACACAAAAACATCAAAGTGCTTAAAATCACATTATAAATCGTTTTAGACCCTTTTGAGCATTTCGACAAAACTTTTTCACACAAAATACCAAAGGGCTTAGAATAGCTTCAAATCGCATTTGGAGACGTTTTAGACCATTTTGTGATTTTCGAAAAAACTTTTTAACATAAAAAGACCAAAGTGCTTAGAATAGCTTCAAATCACATTTGGAGACGTTTTAGACCATTTTGTGATTTTCGAAAAAACTTGTTAACATAAAAACACGAAAGTGCTTAGAATAGCTTCAAATCGCATTTGGAAACGTTTTAGACCATTTTGTGATTTTCGAAAAAAATTGTTAACATAAAAACACCAAAGTGCTTAGAATCACATTATAAACCGTTTTAGACCATTTTGAGCATTTCGATAACAATTTTCACACAAAAACATCAAAGAGCACAAAATAGCTTAATATCGTATTTAAAAATGTTTTAGACCATTTTGAGCATTTAGATAAATCTGTTTCACACAAAACACCAAAGTGCTTAGAATAGCTTCAAATCGCATTTGGAGACGTTTTAGACCATTTTGTGATTTTTGAAAAAACTTGTTAACATAAAAACACCAAAGTGCTTAGAATAGCTTCAAATCACATTTGGAGACGTTTTAGACCATTTTGTGATTTTCGAAAAAACTTGTTAACATAAAAACACGAAAGTGCTTAGAATAGCTTCAAATCGCATTTGGAAACGTTTTAGACCATTTTGTGATTTTCGAAAAAACTTGTTAACATAAAAACACGAAAGTGCTTAGAATAGCTTTAAATCGCATTTGGAAACGTTTTAGACCATTTTGTGATTTTCGAAAAAAATTGTTAACATAAAAACACCAAAGTGTTTAGAATAGCTTCAAATCGCATTTGGAGACGTTTTAGACCAATTTGTGATTTTCGAAAAAACTTATCAACATAAAAACACCAAAGGGTTTAGAATAGCTTCAAATCGCATTTGGAGACGTTTTAGACCATTTTGTGATTTTGAAAAAACTTGTTAACATAAAAACACCAAAGTGCTTAGAATAGCTTCAAATCGCATTTGGAGACGTTTTAGACCATTTTGTGATTTTCGAAAAAACTTGTTAACATAAAAACACCAAAGTGCTTAGAATAGCTTCAAATCGTATTTGGAGACGTTTTAGACCATTTTGAGATTTTCGAAAAAACTTGGTTACACAAAAACATCAAAGTGCTTAAAATCACATTATAAACCGTTTTAGACCATTTTGAACATTTCGATAACACTTTTCACACAAAAACATCAAAGAGCACAAAATAGCTTAATATCGTATTTAAAAACGTTTTAGACCATTTTGAGCATTTCGACAAAACTTTTTCACACAAAACACCAAAGTGCTTAGAATAGCTTCAAATCGCATTTGGAGACGTTTTAGACCAATTTGTGCATTTCGATGAAACTTGATTACACAAAAACATCAAATTGCTTAAAATCACATTATAAATTGTTTTAGACCATTTTGAGCATTTCGATAACACTTTTCACACAAAAACATCAAAGAGCACAAAATAGCTTAATATCGTATTTAAAAACGTTTTAGACCATTTTGAGCATTTAGACAAAACTTTTTCACACAAAACACCAAAGTGCTTAGAATAGCTTCAAATCGCATTTGGAGACGTTTTAGACCATTTTGTGATTTTTGAAAAAACTTGTTAACATAAAAACACCAAAGTGCTTAGAATAGCTTCAAATCACATTTGGAGACGTTTTAGACCATTTTGTGATTTTCGAAAAAACTTGTTAACATAAAAACACGAAAGTGCTTAGAATAGCTTCAAATCGCATTTGGAAACGTTTTAGACCATTTTGTGATTTTCGAAAAAACTTGTTAACATAAAAACACGAAAGTGCTTAGAATCACATTATAAACCGTTTTAGACCATTTTGAGCATTTCGATAACAATTTTCACACAAAAACATCAAAGAGCACAAAATAGCTTAATATCGTATTTAAAAATGTTTTAGACCATTTTGAGCATTTGGATAAAACTTTTTCACACAAAACACCAAAGTGCTTAGAATAGCTTCAAATCGCATTTGGAGACGTTTTAGACCATTTTGTGATTTTTGAAAAAACTTGTTAACATAAAAACACCAAAGTGCTTAGAATAGCTTCAAATCACATTTGAAGATGTTTTAGACCATTTTGTGATTTTTGAAAAAACTTGTTAACATAAAAACACGAAAGTGCTTAGAATAGCTTCAAATCACATTTGGAGACGTTTTAGACCATTTTGTGATTTTTGAAAAAACTTGTTAACATAAAAACACGAAAGTGCTTAGAATAGCTTCAAATCGCATTTGGAAACGTTTTAGACCATTTTGTGATTTTCGAAAAAGATTGTTAACATAAAAACACTAATGTGCTTAGAATCACATTATAAACCGTTTTAGACCATTTTGAGCATTTCGATAACAATTTTCACACAAAAACATCAAAGAGCACAAAATAACTTAATATCGTATTTATAAATGTTTTAGACCATTTTGAGCATTTCGACAAAACTTTTTCACACAAAACACCAAAGTGCTTAGAATAGCTTCAAATCGCATTTGGAGACGTTTTAGACCATTTTGTGATTTCGATGAAACTTGATTACACAAAAACATCAAAGTGCTTAAAATCACATTATAAACCATTTTAGACCATTTTGAGCATTTCGATAACACTTTTCACACAAAAACATCAAAGAGCAAAAAATAGCTTAATATCGTATTTAAAAACGTTTTAGACCATTTTGAGCATTTAGACAAAACTTTTTCACACAAAACACCAAAGTGCTTAGAATAGCTTCAAATCGCATTTGGAGACGTTTTAGAACATTTTGTGTTTTTCGAAAAAAACTGGTAACATAAAAACACCAAAGTGCTTAGAATAGCTTCAAATCGCATTTGGAGACGTTTTAGAACATTTTGTGTTCTTCGAAAAAACCTGTTAACATAAAAACACCAAAGTGCTTAGAATAGCTTCAAATCGCATTTGGAGACGTTTTAGACCATTTTGTGATTTTTGAAAAAACTTGTTAACATAAAAACACCAAAGTGCTTAGAATAGCTTCAAATCACATTTGGAGACGTTTTAGACCATTTTGTGATTTTCGAAAAAACTTGTTAACATAAAAACACCAAAGTGCTTAGAATAGCGTCAAATCGTATTTGGAGACGTTTTAGACCATTTTGTGATTTTCGAAAAAACTTGTTAACATAAAAACACCAAAGTGCTTAGAATAGCTTCAAATCGCATTTGGAGACGGTTTAGACCATTTTATGATTTTGAAAAAACTTGTTAACATAAAAACACCAAAGTGCTTAGAATAGCTTCAAATCGCATTTGGAGACGTTTTAGACCATTTTGTGATTTTCGAAAAAACTTGTTAACATAAAAACACCAAAGTGCTTAGAATAGCTTCAAATCGTATTTGGAGACGTTTTAGACCATTTTGAGATTTTCGAAAAAACTTGGTTACACAAAAACATCAAAGTGCTTAAAATCACATTATAAACCGTTTTAGACCATTTTGAGCATTTCGATAACACTTTTCACACAAAAACATCAAAGAGCACAAAATAGCTTAATATCGTATTTAAAAACGTTTTAGACCATTTTGAGCATTTCGACAAAACTTTTTCACACAAAACACCAAAGTGCTTAGAATAGCTTCAAATCGCATTTGGAGACGTTTTAAACCAATTTGTGCATTTCGATGAAACTTGATTACACAAAAACATCAAAGTGCTTAAAATCACATTATAAACCAATTTAGACCATTTTGAGCATTTCGATAACACTTTTCACACAAAAACATCAAAGAGCACAAAATAGCTTAATATCGTATTTAAAAACGTTTTAGACCATTTTGAGCATTTCGACAAAACTTTTTCACACAAAACACCAAAGTGCTTAGAATAGCTTCAAATCGCATTTGGAGACGTTTTAGACCAATTTGTGCATTTCGATGAAACTTGATTACACAAAAACATCAAAGTGCTTAAAATCACATTATAAACCGTTTTAGACCATTTTGAGCATTTCGATAACACTTTTCACACAAAAACATCAAAGAGCACAAAATAGCTTAATATCGTATTTAAAAACGTTTTAGACCATTTTGAGCATTTAGACAAAACTTTTTCACACAAAACACCAAAGTGCTTAGAATAGCTTCAAATCGCATTTGGAGACGTTTTAGACCATTTTGTGATTTTTGAAAAAACTTGTTAACATAAAAACACCAAAGTGCTTAGAATAGCTTCAAATCACATTTGGAGACGTTTTAGACCATTTTGTGATTTTCGAAAAAACTTGTTAACATAAAAACACGAAAGTGCTTAGAATAGCTTCAAATCGCATTTGGAAACGTTTTAGACCATTTTGTGATTTTCGAAAAAACTTGTTAACATAAAAACACGAAAGTGCTTAGAATCACATTATAAACCGTTTTAGACCATTTTGAGCATTTCGATAACAATTTTCACACAAAAACATCAAAGAGCACAAAATAGCTTAATATCGTATTTAAAAATGTTTTAGACCATTTTGAGCATTTAGATAAAACTTTTTCACACAAAACACCAAAGTGCTTAGAATAGCTTCAAATCGCATTTGGAGACGTTTTAGACCATTTTGTGATTTTCGAAAAAACTTGTTAACATAAAAACACGAAAGTGCTTAGAACAGCTTCAAATCGCATTTGGAAACGTTTTAGACCATTTTGTGATTTTCGAAAAAAATTGTTAACATAAAAACACCAAAGTGTTTAGAATAGCTTCAAATCGCATTTGGAGACGTTTTAGACCAATTTGTGATTTTCGAAAAAACTTATCAACATAAAAACACCAAAGGGTTTAGAATAGCTTCAAATCGCATTTGGAGACGTTTTAGACCATTTTGTGATTTTGAAAAAACTTGTTAACATAAAAACACCAAAGTGCTTAGAATAGCTTCAAATCGCATTTGGAGACGTTTTAGACCATTTTGTGATTTTCGAAAAAACTTGTTAACATAAAAACACCAAAGTGCTTAGAATAGCTTCAAATCGTATTTGGAGACGTTTTAGACCATTTTGAGATTTTCGAAAAAACTTGGTTACACAAAAACATCAAAGTGCTTAAAATCACATTATAAACCGTTTTAGACCATTTTGAGCATTTCGGTAACACTTTTCACACAAAAACATCAAAGAGCACAAAATAGCTTAATATCGTATTTAAAAACGTTTTAGACCATTTTGAGCATTTAGACAAAACTTTTTCACACAAAACACCAAAGTGCTTAGAATAGCTTCAAATCGCATTTGGAGACGTTTTAGACCATTTTGTGCATTTCGATGAAACTTGGTTACACAAAAACATCAAAGTGCTTAAAATCACATTATAAATCGTTTTAGACCATTTTGAGTATTTCGACAAAACTTTTTCACACAAAATACCAAAGTGCTTAGAATAGCTTCAAATCGCATTTGGAGACGTTTTAGACCATTTTGTGATTTTCGAAAAAACTTTTTAACATAAAAACACCAAAGTGCTTAGAATAGCTTCAAATCACATTTGGAGACGTTTTAGACCATAAGTGCTTAGAATCACATCATAAACCGTTTTAGACCATTTTGAGCATTTCGATAACAATTTTCACACAAAAACATCAAAGAGCACAAAATAGCTTAATATCGTATTTAAAAATGTTTTAGACCATTTTGAGCATTTAGATAAAACTTTTTCACACAAAACACCAAAGTGCTTAGAATAGCTTCAAATCGCATTTGGAGACGTTTTAGACCATTTTGTGATTTTTGAAAAAAACTTGTTAACATAAAAACACCAAAGTGCTTAGAATAGCTTCAAATCGCATTTGGAAACGTTTTAGACCATTTTGTGATTTTCGAAAAAACTTGTTAACATAAAAACATGAAAGTGCTTAGAATAGCTTCAAATCGTATTTGGAGACGTTTTAGACCATTTTGTGATTTTCGAAAAAACTTGTTAACATAAAAACACCAATGTGCTTAGAATAGCTTCAAATCGCATTTTGAGACGTTTTAGACCATTTTGTGCATTTCGATGAAACTTGGTTACACAAAAACATCAAAGTGCTTAAAATCACATTATAAACCATTTTAGACCATTTTGAGCATTTCGATAACACTTTTCACACAAAAACATCAAAGAGCACAAAATAGCTTAATATCGTATTTAAAAACGTTTTAGACCATTTTGAGCATTTCGACAAAACTTTTTCACACAAAACACCAAAGTGCTTAGAATAGCTTCAAATCGCATTTGGAGACGTTTTAGACCATTTTGTGATTTTCGAAAAAACTTGTTAACATAAAAACATCAAAGCGTACAGAATAACTTCAAATCGCATTTGGAGACCGTTTTAGGCCAATTTGTGATTTTCGAAAAAACTTGTTAACCTAAAAATACCAAAGTGTTTAGAATAGCTTCAAATCGCATTTGGAGACGTTTTAGACCATTTTGTGATTTTCGAAAAAACTTGTTAACATAAAAACACCAAAGTGCTTCAAATCGCATTTGGAGACATTTTAGACCAATTTGTGATTTTTGAAAAAACTTGTTAACATAAAAACACCAAAGTGCTTACAATAGCTTCAAATCGTATTTGGAGACGTTTTAGACCATTTTGTGATTTTCGAAAAAACTTGTTAACATAAAAACACCAAAGTACTTAGAATAGCTTCAAATCGCATTTGGAGACGTTTTAGACCATTTTATGCATTTCGATGAAACTTGGTTACACAAAAACATCAATGTGCTTAAAATCACAGTATAATCCGTTTTAGACCATTTTGAGCATTTCGATAACACTTTTCACACAAAAACATCAAAGAGCACAAAATAGCTTAATATCGTATTTAAAAACGTTTTAGACCATTTTGAGCATTTAGACAAAACTTTTTCACACAAAACACCAAAGTGTTTAGAATAGCTTCAAATCGCATTTGGAGACGTTTTAGACCATTTTGTGATTTTCGAAAAAACTTGTTAACATAAAAACACCAAAGTGCTTCAAATCGCATTTGAGACATTTTAGACCAATTTGTGATTTTTGAAAAAACTTGTTAACATAAAAACACCAAAGTGCTTACAATAGCTTCAAATCGTATTTGGAGACGTTTTAGACCATTTTGTGATTTTCGAAAAAACTTGATAACATAAAAACACCAAAGTACTTAGAATAGCTTCAAATCGCATTTGGAGACGTTTTAGACCATTTTATGCATTTCGATGAAACTTGGTTACACAAAAACATCAAAGTGCTTAAAATCACATTATAATCCGTTTTAGACCATTTTGAGCATTTCGATAACACTTTTCACACAAAAACATCAAAGAGCACAAAATAGCTTAATATCGTATTTAAAAACTTTTTAGACCATTTTGAGCATTTCGACAAAACTTTTTCACACAAAACACCAAAGTGCTTAGAATAGCTTCAAATCGCATTTGGAGACGTTTTAGACCATTTTGTGATTTTCGAAAAAAATTGTTAACATAAAAACATCAAAGTGTACAGAATAGCTTCAAATCGCATTTGGAGACCGTTTTAGGCCAATTTGTGATTTTCGAAAAAACTTGTTAACCTAAAAATACCAAAGTGTTTAGAATAGCTTCAAATCGCATTTGGAGACGTTTTAGACCATTTTGTGATTTTCGAAAAAACTTGTTAACATAAAAACACCAAAGTGCTTAGAATAGCTTCAAATCACATTTGGAGACGTTTTAGACCATAAGTGCTTAGAATCACATTATAAACCGTTTTAGACCATTTTGAGCATTTCGATAACAATTTTCACACAAAAACATCAAAGAGCACAAAATAGCTTAATATCGTATTTAAAAATGTTTTAGACCATTTTGAGCATTTAGATAAAACTTTTTCACACAAAACACCAAAGTGCTTAGAATAGCTTCAAATCGCATTTGGAGACGTTTTAGACCATTTTGTGATTTTTGAAAAAACTTGTTAACATAAAAACACCAAAGTGCTTAGAATAGCTTCAAATCACATTTGGAGAGGTTTTAGACCATTTTGTGATTTTCGAAAAAACTTGTTAACATAAAAACACGAAAGTGCTTAGAATAGCTTCAAATCGCATTTGGAAACGTTTTAGACCATTTTGTGATTTTCGAAAAAACTTGTTAACATAAAAACATGAAAGTGCTTAGAATAGCTTCAAATCGTATTTGGAGACGTTTTAGACCATTTTGTGATTTTCGAAAAAACTTGTTAACATAAAAACACCAATGTGCTTAGAAAAGCTTCAAATCGCATTTTGAGACGTTTTAGACCATTTTGTGCATTTCGATGAAACTTGGTTACACAAAAACATCAAAGTGCTTAAAATCACATTATAAACCATTTTAGACCATTTTGAGCATTTCGATAACACTTTTCACACAAAAACATCAAAGAGCACAAAATAGCTTAATATCGTATTTAAAAACGTTTTAGACCATTTTGAGCATTTCGACAAAACTTTTTCACACAAAACACCAAAGTGCTTAGAATAGCTTCAAATCGCATTTGGAGACGTTTTAGACCATTTTGTGATTTTCGAAAAAACTTGTTAACATAAAAACATCAAAGTGTACAGAATAACTTCAAATCGCATTTGGAGACCGTTTTAGGCCAATTTGTGATTTTCGAAAAAACTTGTTAACCTAAAAATACCAAAGTGTTTAGAATAGCTTCAAATCGCATTTGGAGACGTTTTAGACCATTTTGTGATTTTCGAAAAAACTTGTTAACATAAAAACACCAAAGTGCTTCAAATCGCATTTGGAGACATTTTAGACCAATTTGTGATTTTTGAAAAAACTTGTTAACATAAAAACACCAAAGTGCATACAATAGCTTCAAATCGTATTTGGAGACGTTTTAGACCATTTTGTGATTTTCGAAAAAACTTGTTAACATAAAAACACCAAAGTACTTAGAATAGCTTCAAATCGAATTTGGAGACGTTTTAGACCATTTTATGCATTTCGATGAAACTTGGTTACACAAAAACATCAATGTGCTTAAAATCACATTATAATCCGTTTTAGACCATTTTGAGCATTTCGATAACACTTTTCACACAAAAACATCAAAGAGCACAAAATAGCTTAATATCGTATTTAAAAACGTTTTAGACCATTTTGAGCATTTAGACAAAACTTTTTCACACAAAACACCAAAGTGTTTAGAATAGCTTCAAATCGCATTTGGAGACGTTTTAGACCATTTTGTGATTTTCGAAAAAACTTGTTAACATAAAAACACCAAAGTGCTTCAAATCGCATTTGAGACATTTTAGACCAATTTGTGATTTTTGAAAAAACTTGTTAACATAAAAACACCAAAGTGCTTACAATAGCTTCAAATCGTATTTGGAGACGTTTTAGACCATTTTGTGATTTTCGAAAAAACTTGTTAACATAAAAACACCAAAGTACTTAGAATAGCTTCAAATCGCATTTGGAGACGTTTTAGACCATTTTATGCATTTCGATGAAACTTGGTTACACAAAAACATCAAAGTGCTTAAAATCACATTATAATCCGTTTTAGACCATTTTGAGCATTTCGATAACACTTTTCACACAAAAACATCAAAGAGCACAAAATAGCTTAATATCGTATTTAAAAACTTTTTAGACCATTTTGAGCATTTCGACAAAACTTTTTCACACAAAACACCAAAGTGCTTAGAATAGCTTCAAATCGCATTTGGAGACGTTTTAGACCATTTTGTGATTTTCGAAAAAAATTGTTAACATAAAAACATCAAAGTGTACAGAATAGCTTCAAATCGCATTTGGAGACCGTTTTAGGCCAATTTGTGATTTTCGAAAAAACTTGTTAACCTAAAAATACCAAAGTGTTTAGAATAGCTTCAAATCGCATTTGGAGACGTTTTAGACCATTTTGTGATTTTCGAAAAAACTTGTTAACATAAAAACACCAAAGTGCTTAGAATAGCTTCAAATCACATTTGGAGACGTTTTAGACCATAAGTGCTTAGAATCACATTATAAACCGTTTTAGACCATTTTGAGCATTTCGATAACAATTTTCACACAAAAACATCAAAGAGCACAAAATAGCCTAATATCGTATTTAAAAATGTTTTAGACCATTTTGAGCATTTAGATAAAACTTTTTCACACAAAACACCAAAGTGCTTAGAATAGCTTCAAATCGCATTTGGAGACGTTTTAGACCATTTTGTGATTTTTGAAAAAACTTGTTAACATAAAAACACCAAAGTGCTTAGAATAGCTTCAAATCACATTTGGAGACGTTTTAGACCATTTTGTGATTTTCGAAAAAACTTGTTAACATAAAAACACGAAAGTGCTTAGAATAGCTTCAAATCGCATTTGGAAACGTTTTAGACCATTTAGTGATTTTCGAAAAAACTTGTTAACATAAAAACACGAAAGTGCTTAGAATAGCTTCAAATCGCATTTGGAAACGTTTTAGACCATTTTGTGATTTTCGAAAAAAATTGTTAACATAAAAACACCAAAGTGTTTAGAATAGCTTCAAATCGCATTTGGAGACGTTTTAGACCAATTTGTGATTTTCGAAAAAACTTATCAACATAAAAACACCAAAGGGTTTAGAATAGCTTCAAATCGCATTTGGAGACGTTTTAGACCATTTTGTGATTTTCGAAAAAACTTGTTAACATAAAAACACGAAAGTGCTTAGAATAGCTTCAAATCGCATTTGGAAACGTTTTAGACCATTTTGTGATTTTCGAAAAAACTTGTTAACATAAAAACATGAAAGTGCTTAGAATAGCTTCAAATCGCATTTGGAGACGTTTTAGACCATTTTGTGATTTTCGAAAAAACTTGTTAACATAAAAACACCAAAGGGCTTAGAATAGCTTCAAATCGTATTTGGAGACGTTTTAGACCATTTTGAGATTTTCGAAAAAACTTGGTTACACAAAAACATCAAAGTGCTTAAAATCACATTATAAACCGTTTTAGACCATTTTGAGCATTTCGATAACACTTTCACACAAAAACATCAAAGAGCACAAAATAGCTTAATATCGTATTTAAAAACGTTTTAGACCATTTTGAGCATTTCGACAAAACTTTTTCACACAAAACACCAAAGTGCTTAGAATAGCTTCAAATCGCATTTGGAGACGTTTTAGACCAATTTGTGCATTTCGATGAAACTTGATTACACAAAAACTTCAAAGTGCTTAAAATCACATTATAAACCGTTTTAGACCATTTTGAGCATTTCGATAACACTTTTCACACAAAAACATCAAAGAGCACAAAATAGCTTAATATCGTATTTAAAAACGTTTTAGACCATTTTGAGCATTTAGACAAAACTTTTTCACACAAAACACCAAAGTGCTTAGAATAGCTTCAAATCGCATTTGGAGACGTTTTAGACCATTTTGTGCATTTCGAAGGAACTTGGTTACACAAAAACATCAAAGTGCTTAAAATCACATTATAAATCGTTTTAGACCATTTTGAGCATTTCGACAAAACTTTTTCACACAAAATACAAAAGTGCTTAGAATAGCTTCAAATCGCATTTGGAGACGTTTTAGACCATTTTGTGATTTTCGAAAAAACTTTTTAACATAAAAACACCAAAGTGCTTAGAATAGCTTCAAATCACATTTGGAGACGTTTTAGACCATTTTGTGATTTTCGAAAAAACTTGTTAACATAAAAACACGAAAGTGCTTAGAATAGCTTCAAATCGCATTTGGAGACGTTTTAGACCATTTTGTGATTTTTGAAAAAACTTGTTAACATAAAAACACCAAAGTGCTTAGAATAGCTTCAAATCACATTTGGAGATGTTTTAGACCATTTTGTGATTTTTGAAAAAACTTGTTAACATAAAAACACGAAAGTGCTTAGAATAGCTTCAAATCACATTTGGAGACGTTTTAGACCATTTTGTGATTTTTGAAAAAACTTGTTAACATAAAAACACGAAAGTGCTTAGAATAGCTTCAAATCGCATTTGGAAACGTTTTAGACCATTTTGTGATTTTCGAAAAAGATTGTTAACATAAAAACACCAATGTGCTTAGAATCACATTATAAACCGTTTTAGACCATTTTGAGCATTTCGATAACAATTTTCACACAAAAACATCAAAGAGCACAAAATAGCTTAATATCGTATTTATAAATGTTTTAGACCATTTTGAGCATTTCGACAAAACTTTTTCACACAAAACACCAAAGTGCTTAGAATAGCTTCAAATCGCATTTGGAGACGTTTTTTTATACCATTTTGTGATTTCGATGAAACTTGATTACACAAAAACATCAAAGTGCTTAAAATCACATTATAAACCGTTTTAGACCATTTTGAGCATTTCGATAACACTTTTCACACAAAAACATCAAAGAGCACAAAATAGCTTAATATCGTATTTAAAAACGTTTTAGACCATTTTGAGCTTTTAGACAAAACTTTTTCACACAAAACACCAAAGTGCTTAGAATAGCTTCAAATCGCATTTGGAGACGTTTTAGAACATTTTGTGTTTTTCGAAAAAAACTGTTAACATAAAAACACCAAAGTGCTTAGAATAGCTTCAAATCGCATTTGGAGACGTTTTAGAACATTTTGTGTTCTTCGAAAAAACCTGTTAACATAAAAACACCAAAGTGCTTAGAATAGCTTCAAATCGCATTTGGAGACGTTTTAGACCATTTTGTGATTTTTGAAAAAACCTGTTAACATAAAAACACCAAAGTGCTTAGAATAGCTTCAAATCACATTTGGAGACGTTTTAGACCATTTTGTGATTTTCGAAAAAACTTGTTAACATAAAAACACGAAAGTGCTTAGAATAGCTTCAAATCGCATTTGGAAACGTTTTAGACCATTTTGTGATTTTCGAAAAAGATTGTTAACATAAAAACACCAAAGTGCTTAGAATCACAATATAAACCGTTTTAGACCATTTTGAGCATTTCGATAACAATTTTCACACAAAAACATCAAAGAGCACAAAATAGCTTAATATCGTATTTAAAAATGTTTTAGACCATTTTGAGCATTTAGATAAAACTTTTTCACACAAAACACCAAAGTGCTTAGAATAGCTTCAAATCGCATTTGGAGACGGTTTAGACCATTTTGTGATTTTGAAAAAACTTGTTAACATAAAAACACCAAAGTGCTTAGAATAGCTTCAAATCGCATTTGGAGACGTTTTAGACCATTTTGTGATTTTCGAAAAAACTTGTTAACATAAAAACACCAAAGTGCTTAGAATAGCTTCAAATCGTATTTGGAGACGTTTTAGACCATCTTGAGATTTTCGAAAAAACTTGTTTACACAAAAACATCAAAGTGCTTAAAATCACATTATAAACCGTTTTAGACCATTTTGAACATTTCGATAACACTTTTCACACAAAAACATCAAAGAGCACAAAATAGCTTAATATCGTATTTAAAAACGTTTTAGACCATTTTGAGCATTTCGACAAAACTTTTTCACACAAAAACATCAAAGAGCACAAAATAGCTTAATATCGTATTTAAAAACGTTTTAGACCATTTTGAGCATTTAGACAAAACTTTTTCACACAAAACACCAAAGTGCTTAGAATAGCTTCAAATCGCATTTGGAGACGTTTTAGACCATTTTGTGCATTTCGATGAAACTTGGTTACACAAAAACATCAAAGTGCTTAAAATCACATTATAAATCGTTTTAGACCCTTTTGAGCATTTCGACAAAACTTTTTCACACAAAATACCAAAGGGCTTAGAATAGCTTCAAATCGCATTTGGAGACGTTTTAGACCATTTTGTGATTTTCGAAAAAACTTTTTAACATAAAAAGACCAAAGTGCTTAGAATAGCTTCAAATCACATTTGGAGACGTTTTAGACCATTTTGTGATTTTCGAAAAAACTTGTTAACATAAAAACACGAAAGTGCTTAGAATAGCTTCAAATCGCATTTGGAAACGTTTTAGACCATTTTGTGATTTTCGAAAAAAATTGTTAACATAAAAACACCAAAGTGCTTAGAATCACATTATAAACCGTTTTAGACCATTTTGAGCATTTCGATAACAATTTTCACACAAAAACATCAAAGAGCACAAAATAGCTTAATATCGTATTTAAAAATGTTTTAGACCATTTTGAGCATTTAGATAAATCTGTTTCACACAAAACACCAAAGTGCTTAGAATAGCTTCAAATCGCATTTGGAGACGTTTTAGACCATTTTGTGATTTTTGAAAAAACTTGTTAACATAAAAACACCAAAGTGCTTAGAATAGCTTCAAATCACATTTGGAGACGTTTTAGACCATTTTGTGATTTTCGAAAAAACTTGTTAACATAAAAACACGAAAGTGCTTAGAATAGCTTCAAATCGCATTTGGAAACGTTTTAGACCATTTTGTGATTTTCGAAAAAACTTGTTAACATAAAAACACGAAAGTGCTTAGAATAGCTTTAAATCGCATTTGGAAACGTTTTAGACCATTTTGTGATTTTCGAAAAAAATTGTTAACATAAAAACACCAAAGTGTTTAGAATAGCTTCAAATCGCATTTGGAGACGTTTTAGACCAATTTGTGATTTTCGAAAAAACTTATCAACATAAAAACACCAAAGGGTTTAGAATAGCTTCAAATCGCATTTGGAGACGTTTTAGACCATTTTGTGATTTTGAAAAAACTTGTTAACATAAAAACACCAAAGTGCTTAGAATAGCTTCAAATCGCATTTGGAGACGTTTTAGACCATTTTGTGATTTTCGAAAAAACTTGTTAACATAAAAACACCAAAGTGCTTAGAATAGCTTCAAATCGTATTTGGAGACGTTTTAGACCATTTTGAGATTTTCGAAAAAACTTGGTTACACAAAAACATCAAAGTGCTTAAAATCACATTATAAACCGTTTTAGACCATTTTGAACATTTCGATAACACTTTTCACACAAAAACATCAAAGAGCACAAAATAGCTTAATATCGTATTTAAAAACGTTTTAGACCATTTTGAGCATTTCGACAAAACTTTTTCACACAAAACACCAAAGTGCTTAGAATAGCTTCAAATCGCATTTGGAGACGTTTTAGACCAATTTGTGCATTTCGATGAAACTTGATTACACAAAAACATCAAATTGCTTAAAATCACATTATAAATTGTTTTAGACCATTTTGAGCATTTCGATAACACTTTTCACACAAAAACATCAAAGAGCACAAAATAGCTTAATATCGTATTTAAAAACGTTTTAGACCATTTTGAGCATTTAGACAAAACTTTTTCACACAAAACACCAAAGTGCTTAGAATAGCTTCAAATCGCATTTGGAGACGTTTTAGACCATTTTGTGATTTTTGAAAAAACTTGTTAACATAAAAACACCAAAGTGCTTAGAATAGCTTCAAATCACATTTGGAGACGTTTTAGACCATTTTGTGATTTTCGAAAAAACTTGTTAACATAAAAACACGAAAGTGCTTAGAATAGCTTCAAATCGCATTTGGAAACGTTTTAGACCATTTTGTGATTTTCGAAAAAACTTGTTAACATAAAAACACGAAAGTGCTTAGAATCACATTATAAACCGTTTTAGACCATTTTGAGCATTTCGATAACAATTTTCACACAAAAACATCAAAGAGCACAAAATAGCTTAATATCGTATTTAAAAATGTTTTAGACCATTTTGAGCATTTGGATAAAACTTTTTCACACAAAACACCAAAGTGCTTAGAATAGCTTCAAATCGCATTTGGAGACGTTTTAGACCATTTTGTGATTTTTGAAAAAACTTGTTAACATAAAAACACCAAAGTGCTTAGAATAGCTTCAAATCACATTTGAAGATGTTTTAGACCATTTTGTGATTTTTGAAAAAACTTGTTAACATAAAAACACGAAAGTGCTTAGAATAGCTTCAAATCACATTTGGAGACGTTTTAGACCATTTTGTGATTTTTGAAAAAACTTGTTAACATAAAAACACGAAAGTGCTTAGAATAGCTTCAAATCGCATTTGGAAACGTTTTAGACCATTTTGTGATTTTCGAAAAAGATTGTTAACATAAAAACACTAATGTGCTTAGAATCACATTATAAACCGTTTTAGACCATTTTGAGCATTTCGATAACAATTTTCACACAAAAACATCAAAGAGCACAAAATAACTTAATATCGTATTTATAAATGTTTTAGACCATTTTGAGCATTTCGACAAAACTTTTTCACACAAAACACCAAAGTGCTTAGAATAGCTTCAAATCGCATTTGGAGACGTTTTAGACCATTTTGTGATTTCGATGAAACTTGATTACACAAAAACATCAAAGTGCTTAAAATCACATTATAAACCATTTTAGACCATTTTGAGCATTTCGATAACACTTTTCACACAAAAACATCAAAGAGCAAAAAATAGCTTAATATCGTATTTAAAAACGTTTTAGACCATTTTGAGCATTTAGACAAAACTTTTTCACACAAAACACCAAAGTGCTTAGAATAGCTTCAAATCGCATTTGGAGACGTTTTAGAACATTTTGTGTTTTTCGAAAAAAACTGGTAACATAAAAACACCAAAGTGCTTAGAATAGCTTCAAATCGCATTTGGAGACGTTTTAGAACATTTTGTGTTCTTCGAAAAAACCTGTTAACATAAAAACACCAAAGTGCTTAGAATAGCTTCAAATCGCATTTGGAGACGTTTTAGACCATTTTGTGATTTTTGAAAAAACTTGTTAACATAAAAACACCAAAGTGCTTAGAATAGCTTCAAATCACATTTGGAGACGTTTTAGACCATTTTGTGATTTTCGAAAAAACTTGTTAACATAAAAACACCAAAGTGCTTAGAATAGCGTCAAATCGTATTTGGAGACGTTTTAGACCATTTTGTGATTTTCGAAAAAACTTGTTAACATAAAAACACCAAAGTGCTTAGAATAGCTTCAAATCGCATTTGGAGACGGTTTAGACCATTTTATGATTTTGAAAAAACTTGTTAACATAAAAACACCAAAGTGCTTAGAATAGCTTCAAATCGCATTTGGAGACGTTTTAGACCATTTTGTGATTTTCGAAAAAACTTGTTAACATAAAAACACCAAAGTGCTTAGAATAGCTTCAAATCGTATTTGGAGACGTTTTAGACCATTTTGAGATTTTCGAAAAAACTTGGTTACACAAAAACATCAAAGTGCTTAAAATCACATTATAAACCGTTTTAGACCATTTTGAGCATTTCGATAACACTTTTCACACAAAAACATCAAAGAGCACAAAATAGCTTAATATCGTATTTAAAAACGTTTTAGACCATTTTGAGCATTTCGACAAAACTTTTTCACACAAAACACCAAAGTGCTTAGAATAGCTTCAAATCGCATTTGGAGACGTTTTAAACCAATTTGTGCATTTCGATGAAACTTGATTACACAAAAACATCAAAGTGCTTAAAATCACATTATAAACCAATTTAGACCATTTTGAGCATTTCGATAACACTTTTCACACAAAAACATCAAAGAGCACAAAATAGCTTAATATCGTATTTAAAAACGTTTTAGACCATTTTGAGCATTTCGACAAAACTTTTTCACACAAAACACCAAAGTGCTTAGAATAGCTTCAAATCGCATTTGGAGACGTTTTAGACCAATTTGTGCATTTCGATGAAACTTGATTACACAAAAACATCAAAGTGCTTAAAATCACATTATAAACCGTTTTAGACCATTTTGAGCATTTCGATAACACTTTTCACACAAAAACATCAAAGAGCACAAAATAGCTTAATATCGTATTTAAAAACGTTTTAGACCATTTTGAGCATTTAGACAAAACTTTTTCACACAAAACACCAAAGTGCTTAGAATAGCTTCAAATCGCATTTGGAGACGTTTTAGACCATTTTGTGATTTTTGAAAAAACTTGTTAACATAAAAACACCAAAGTGCTTAGAATAGCTTCAAATCACATTTGGAGACGTTTTAGACCATTTTGTGATTTTCGAAAAAACTTGTTAACATAAAAACACGAAAGTGCTTAGAATAGCTTCAAATCGCATTTGGAAACGTTTTAGACCATTTTGTGATTTTCGAAAAAACTTGTTAACATAAAAACACGAAAGTGCTTAGAATCACATTATAAACCGTTTTAGACCATTTTGAGCATTTCGATAACAATTTTCACACAAAAACATCAAAGAGCACAAAATAGCTTAATATCGTATTTAAAAATGTTTTAGACCATTTTGAGCATTTAGATAAAACTTTTTCACACAAAACACCAAAGTGCTTAGAATAGCTTCAAATCGCATTTGGAGACGTTTTAGACCATTTTGTGATTTTCGAAAAAACTTGTTAACATAAAAACACGAAAGTGCTTAGAACAGCTTCAAATCGCATTTGGAAACGTTTTAGACCATTTTGTGATTTTCGAAAAAAATTGTTAACATAAAAACACCAAAGTGTTTAGAATAGCTTCAAATCGCATTTGGAGACGTTTTAGACCAATTTGTGATTTTCGAAAAAACTTATCAACATAAAAACACCAAAGGGTTTAGAATAGCTTCAAATCGCATTTGGAGACGTTTTAGACCATTTTGTGATTTTGAAAAAACTTGTTAACATAAAAACACCAAAGTGCTTAGAATAGCTTCAAATCGCATTTGGAGACGTTTTAGACCATTTTGTGATTTTCGAAAAAACTTGTTAACATAAAAACACCAAAGTGCTTAGAATAGCTTCAAATCGTATTTGGAGACGTTTTAGACCATTTTGAGATTTTCGAAAAAACTTGGTTACACAAAAACATCAAAGTGCTTAAAATCACATTATAAACCGTTTTAGACCATTTTGAGCATTTCGGTAACACTTTTCACACAAAAACATCAAAGAGCACAAAATAGCTTAATATCGTATTTAAAAACGTTTTAGACCATTTTGAGCATTTAGACAAAACTTTTTCACACAAAACACCAAAGTGCTTAGAATAGCTTCAAATCGCATTTGGAGACGTTTTAGACCATTTTGTGCATTTCGATGAAACTTGGTTACACAAAAACATCAAAGTGCTTAAAATCACATTATAAATCGTTTTAGACCATTTTGAGCATTTCGACAAAACTTTTTCACACAAAATACCAAAGTGCTTAGAATAGCTTCAAATCGCATTTGGAGACGTTTTAGACCATTTTGTGATTTTCGAAAAAACTTTTTAACATAAAAACACCAAAGTGCTTAGAATAGCTTCAAATCACATTTGGAGACGTTTTAGACCATAAGTGCTTAGAATCACATCATAAACCGTTTTAGACCATTTTGAGCATTTCGATAACAATTTTCACACAAAAACATCAAAGAGCACAAAATAGCTTAATATCGTATTTAAAAATGTTTTAGACCATTTTGAGCATTTAGATAAAACTTTTTCACACAAAACACCAAAGTGCTTAGAATAGCTTCAAATCGCATTTGGAGACGTTTTAGACCATTTTGTGATTTTTGAAAAAAACTTGTTAACATAAAAACACCAAAGTGCTTAGAATAGCTTCAAATCGCATTTGGAAACGTTTTAGACCATTTTGTGATTTTCGAAAAAACTTGTTAACATAAAAACATGAAAGTGCTTAGAATAGCTTCAAATCGTATTTGGAGACGTTTTAGACCATTTTGTGATTTTCGAAAAAACTTGTTAACATAAAAACACCAATGTGCTTAGAATAGCTTCAAATCGCATTTTGAGACGTTTTAGACCATTTTGTGCATTTCGATGAAACTTGGTTACACAAAAACATCAAAGTGCTTAAAATCACATTATAAACCATTTTAGACCATTTTGAGCATTTCGATAACACTTTTCACACAAAAACATCAAAGAGCACAAAATAGCTTAATATCGTATTTAAAAACGTTTTAGACCATTTTGAGCATTTCGACAAAACTTTTTCACACAAAACACCAAAGTGCTTAGAATAGCTTCAAATCGCATTTGGAGACGTTTTAGACCATTTTGTGATTTTCGAAAAAACTTGTTAACATAAAAACATCAAAGCGTACAGAATAACTTCAAATCGCATTTGGAGACCGTTTTAGGCCAATTTGTGATTTTCGAAAAAACTTGTTAACCTAAAAATACCAAAGTGTTTAGAATAGCTTCAAATCGCATTTGGAGACGTTTTAGACCATTTTGTGATTTTCGAAAAAACTTGTTAACATAAAAACACCAAAGTGCTTCAAATCGCATTTGGAGACATTTTAGACCAATTTGTGATTTTTGAAAAAACTTGTTAACATAAAAACACCAAAGTGCTTACAATAGCTTCAAATCGTATTTGGAGACGTTTTAGACCATTTTGTGATTTTCGAAAAAACTTGTTAACATAAAAACACCAAAGTACTTAGAATAGCTTCAAATCGCATTTGGAGACGTTTTAGACCATTTTATGCATTTCGATGAAACTTGGTTACACAAAAACATCAATGTGCTTAAAATCACAGTATAATCCGTTTTAGACCATTTTGAGCATTTCGATAACACTTTTCACACAAAAACATCAAAGAGCACAAAATAGCTTAATATCGTATTTAAAAACGTTTTAGACCATTTTGAGCATTTAGACAAAACTTTTTCACACAAAACACCAAAGTGTTTAGAATAGCTTCAAATCGCATTTGGAGACGTTTTAGACCATTTTGTGATTTTCGAAAAAACTTGTTAACATAAAAACACCAAAGTGCTTCAAATCGCATTTGAGACATTTTAGACCAATTTGTGATTTTTGAAAAAACTTGTTAACATAAAAACACCAAAGTGCTTACAATAGCTTCAAATCGTATTTGGAGACGTTTTAGACCATTTTGTGATTTTCGAAAAAACTTGATAACATAAAAACACCAAAGTACTTAGAATAGCTTCAAATCGCATTTGGAGACGTTTTAGACCATTTTATGCATTTCGATGAAACTTGGTTACACAAAAACATCAAAGTGCTTAAAATCACATTATAATCCGTTTTAGACCATTTTGAGCATTTCGATAACACTTTTCACACAAAAACATCAAAGAGCACAAAATAGCTTAATATCGTATTTAAAAACTTTTTAGACCATTTTGAGCATTTCGACAAAACTTTTTCACACAAAACACCAAAGTGCTTAGAATAGCTTCAAATCGCATTTGGAGACGTTTTAGACCATTTTGTGATTTTCGAAAAAAATTGTTAACATAAAAACATCAAAGTGTACAGAATAGCTTCAAATCGCATTTGGAGACCGTTTTAGGCCAATTTGTGATTTTCGAAAAAACTTGTTAACCTAAAAATACCAAAGTGTTTAGAATAGCTTCAAATCGCATTTGGAGACGTTTTAGACCATTTTGTGATTTTCGAAAAAACTTGTTAACATAAAAACACCAAAGTGCTTAGAATAGCTTCAAATCACATTTGGAGACGTTTTAGACCATAAGTGCTTAGAATCACATTATAAACCGTTTTAGACCATTTTGAGCATTTCGATAACAATTTTCACACAAAAACATCAAAGAGCACAAAATAGCTTAATATCGTATTTAAAAATGTTTTAGACCATTTTGAGCATTTAGATAAAACTTTTTCACACAAAACACCAAAGTGCTTAGAATAGCTTCAAATCGCATTTGGAGACGTTTTAGACCATTTTGTGATTTTTGAAAAAACTTGTTAACATAAAAACACCAAAGTGCTTAGAATAGCTTCAAATCACATTTGGAGAGGTTTTAGACCATTTTGTGATTTTCGAAAAAACTTGTTAACATAAAAACACGAAAGTGCTTAGAATAGCTTCAAATCGCATTTGGAAACGTTTTAGACCATTTTGTGATTTTCGAAAAAACTTGTTAACATAAAAACATGAAAGTGCTTAGAATAGCTTCAAATCGTATTTGGAGACGTTTTAGACCATTTTGTGATTTTCGAAAAAACTTGTTAACATAAAAACACCAATGTGCTTAGAAAAGCTTCAAATCGCATTTTGAGACGTTTTAGACCATTTTGTGCATTTCGATGAAACTTGGTTACACAAAAACATCAAAGTGCTTAAAATCACATTATAAACCATTTTAGACCATTTTGAGCATTTCGATAACACTTTTCACACAAAAACATCAAAGAGCACAAAATAGCTTAATATCGTATTTAAAAACGTTTTAGACCATTTTGAGCATTTCGACAAAACTTTTTCACACAAAACACCAAAGTGCTTAGAATAGCTTCAAATCGCATTTGGAGACGTTTTAGACCATTTTGTGATTTTCGAAAAAACTTGTTAACATAAAAACATCAAAGTGTACAGAATAACTTCAAATCGCATTTGGAGACCGTTTTAGGCCAATTTGTGATTTTCGAAAAAACTTGTTAACCTAAAAATACCAAAGTGTTTAGAATAGCTTCAAATCGCATTTGGAGACGTTTTAGACCATTTTGTGATTTTCGAAAAAACTTGTTAACATAAAAACACCAAAGTGCTTCAAATCGCATTTGGAGACATTTTAGACCAATTTGTGATTTTTGAAAAAACTTGTTAACATAAAAACACCAAAGTGCATACAATAGCTTCAAATCGTATTTGGAGACGTTTTAGACCATTTTGTGATTTTCGAAAAAACTTGTTAACATAAAAACACCAAAGTACTTAGAATAGCTTCAAATCGAATTTGGAGACGTTTTAGACCATTTTATGCATTTCGATGAAACTTGGTTACACAAAAACATCAATGTGCTTAAAATCACATTATAATCCGTTTTAGACCATTTTGAGCATTTCGATAACACTTTTCACACAAAAACATCAAAGAGCACAAAATAGCTTAATATCGTATTTAAAAACGTTTTAGACCATTTTGAGCATTTAGACAAAACTTTTTCACACAAAACACCAAAGTGTTTAGAATAGCTTCAAATCGCATTTGGAGACGTTTTAGACCATTTTGTGATTTTCGAAAAAACTTGTTAACATAAAAACACCAAAGTGCTTCAAATCGCATTTGAGACATTTTAGACCAATTTGTGATTTTTGAAAAAACTTGTTAACATAAAAACACCAAAGTGCTTACAATAGCTTCAAATCGTATTTGGAGACGTTTTAGACCATTTTGTGATTTTCGAAAAAACTTGTTAACATAAAAACACCAAAGTACTTAGAATAGCTTCAAATCGCATTTGGAGACGTTTTAGACCATTTTATGCATTTCGATGAAACTTGGTTACACAAAAACATCAAAGTGCTTAAAATCACATTATAATCCGTTTTAGACCATTTTGAGCATTTCGATAACACTTTTCACACAAAAACATCAAAGAGCACAAAATAGCTTAATATCGTATTTAAAAACTTTTTAGACCATTTTGAGCATTTCGACAAAACTTTTTCACACAAAACACCAAAGTGCTTAGAATAGCTTCAAATCGCATTTGGAGACGTTTTAGACCATTTTGTGATTTTCGAAAAAAATTGTTAACATAAAAACATCAAAGTGTACAGAATAGCTTCAAATCGCATTTGGAGACCGTTTTAGGCCAATTTGTGATTTTCGAAAAAACTTGTTAACCTAAAAATACCAAAGTGTTTAGAATAGCTTCAAATCGCATTTGGAGACGTTTTAGACCATTTTGTGATTTTCGAAAAAACTTGTTAACATAAAAACACCAAAGTGCTTAGAATAGCTTCAAATCACATTTGGAGACGTTTTAGACCATAAGTGCTTAGAATCACATTATAAACCGTTTTAGACCATTTTGAGCATTTCGATAACAATTTTCACACAAAAACATCAAAGAGCACAAAATAGCCTAATATCGTATTTAAAAATGTTTTAGACCATTTTGAGCATTTAGATAAAACTTTTTCACACAAAACACCAAAGTGCTTAGAATAGCTTCAAATCGCATTTGGAGACGTTTTAGACCATTTTGTGATTTTTGAAAAAACTTGTTAACATAAAAACACCAAAGTGCTTAGAATAGCTTCAAATCACATTTGGAGACGTTTTAGACCATTTTGTGATTTTCGAAAAAACTTGTTAACATAAAAACACGAAAGTGCTTAGAATAGCTTCAAATCGCATTTGGAAACGTTTTAGACCATTTAGTGATTTTCGAAAAAACTTGTTAACATAAAAACACGAAAGTGCTTAGAATAGCTTCAAATCGCATTTGGAAACGTTTTAGACCATTTTGTGATTTTCGAAAAAAATTGTTAACATAAAAACACCAAAGTGTTTAGAATAGCTTCAAATCGCATTTGGAGACGTTTTAGACCAATTTGTGATTTTCGAAAAAACTTATCAACATAAAAACACCAAAGGGTTTAGAATAGCTTCAAATCGCATTTGGAGACGTTTTAGACCATTTTGTGATTTTCGAAAAAACTTGTTAACATAAAAACACGAAAGTGCTTAGAATAGCTTCAAATCGCATTTGGAAACGTTTTAGACCATTTTGTGATTTTCGAAAAAACTTGTTAACATAAAAACATGAAAGTGCTTAGAATAGCTTCAAATCGTATTTGGAGACGTTTTAGACCATTTTGTGATTTTCGAAAAAACTTGTTAACATAAAATCACCAATGTGCTTAGAATAGCTTCAAATCGCATTTTGAGACGTTTTAGACCATTTTGTGCATTTCGATGAAACTTGGTTACACAAAAACATCAAAGTGCTTAAAATCACATTATAAACCATTTTAGACCATTTTGAGCATTTCGATAACACTTTTCACACAAAAACATCAAAGAGCACAAAATAGCTTAATATCGTATTTAAAAACGTTTTAGACCATTTTGAGCATTTCGACAAAACTTTTTCACACAAAACACCAAAGTGCTTAGAATAGCTTCAAATCGCATTTGGAGACGTTTTAGACCATTTTGTGATTTTCGAAAAAACTTGTTAACATAAAAACATCAAAGTGTACAGAATAACTTCAAATCGCATTTGGAGACCGTTTTAGGCCAATTTGTGATTTTCGAAAAAACTTGTTAACCTAAAAATATCAAAGTGTTTAGAATAGCTTCAAATCGCATTTGGAGACGTTTTAGACCATTTTGTGATTTTCGAAAAAACTTGTTAACATAAAAACACCAAAGTGCTTCAAATCGCATTTGGAGACATTTTAGACCAATTTGTGATTTTTGAAAAAACTTGTTAACATAAAAACACCAAAGTGCTTACAATAGCTTCAAATCGTATTTGGAGACGTTTTAGACCATTTTGTGATTTTCGAAAAAACTTGTTAACATAAAAACACCAAAGTACTTAGAATAGCTTCAAATCGCATTTGGAGACGTTTTAGACCATTTTATGCATTTCGATGAAACTTGGTTACACAAAAACATCAATGTGCTTAAAATCACATTATAATCCGTTTTAGACCATTTTGAGCATTTCGATAACACTTTTCACACAAAAACATCAAAGAGCACAAAATAGCTTAATATCGTATTTAAAAACGTTTTAGACCATTTTGAGCATTTAGACAAAACTTTTTCACACAAAACACCAAAGTGTTTAGAATAGCTTCAAATCGCATTTGGAGACGTTTTAGACCATTTTGTGATTTTTGAAAAA
Source organism: Antedon mediterranea (assembly GCF_964355755.1). Lineage (NCBI taxonomy): Eukaryota > Metazoa > Echinodermata > Crinoidea > Comatulida > Antedonidae > Antedon > Antedon mediterranea. The sequence continues at coordinate 13,095,265 of NC_092675.1, forward strand.
ACTTGTTAACATAAAAACACCAAAGTGCTTCAAATCGCATTTGAGACATTTTAGACCAATTTGTGATTTTTGAAAAAACTTGTTAACATAAAAACACCAAAGTGCTTACAATAGCTTCAAATCGTATTTGGAGACGTTTTAGACCATTTTGTGATTTTCGAAAAAACTTGTTAACATAAAAACACCAAAGTACTTAGAATAGCTTCAAATCGCATTTGGAGACGTTTTAGACCATTTTATGCATTTCGATGAAACTTGGTTACACAAAAACATCAAAGTGCTTAAAATCACATTATAATCCGTTTTAGACCATTTTGAGCATTTCGATAACACTTTTCACACAAAAACATCAAAGAGCACAAAATAGCTTAATATCGTATTTAAAAACTTTTTAGACCATTTTGAGCATTTCGACAAAACTTTTTCACACAAATCACCAAAGTGCTTAGAATAGCTTCAAATCGCATTTGGAGACGTTTTAGACCATTTTGTGATTTTCGAAAAAAATTGTTAACATAAAAACATCAAAGTGTACAGAATAGCTTCAAATCGCATTTGGAGACCGTTTTAGGCCAATTTGTGATTTTCGAAAAAACTTGTTAACCTAAAAATACCAAAGTGTTTAGAATAGCTTCAAATCGCATTTGGAGACGTTTTAGACCATTTTGTGATTTTCGAAAAAACTTGTTAACATAAAAACACCAAAGTGCTTAGAATAGCTTCAAATCGCATTTGGAGACATTTTAGACCAATTTGTGATTTTCTAAAAAACTTATCAACATAAAAACACCAAAGGGTTTAGAATATCTTCAAATCGCATTTGGAGACGTTTTAGACCATTTTGTGATTTTCGAAAAAACTTGTTAACATAAAAACACCAAAGTGCTTAGAATAGCTTCAAATCGCATTTGGAGACGTTTTAGACCAATTTGTGATTTTCGAAAAAACTTATCAACATAAAAACACCAAAGGGTTTAGAATAGCTTCATTTGGAGACGTTTTAGACCATTTTGTGATTTTGAAAAAACTTGTTAACATAAAAACACCAAAGTGCTTAGAATAGCTTCAAATCGCATTTGGAGACGTTTTAGACCATTTTGTGATTTTCGAAAAAACTTGTTAACATAAAAACACCAAAGTGCTTAGAATAGCTTCAAATCGTATTTGGAGACGTTTTAGACCATTTTGAGATTTTCGAAAAAACTTGGTTACACAAAAACATCAAAGTGCTTAAAATCACATTATAAACCGTTTTAGACCATTTTGAGCATTTCGATAACACTTTTCACACAAAAACATCAAAGAGCACAAAATAGCTTAATATCGTATTTAAAAACGTTTTAGACCATTTTGAGCATTTAGACAAAACTTTTTCACACAAAACACCAAAGTGCTTAGAATAGCTTCAAATCGCATTTGGAGACGTTTTAGAACATTTTGTGTTTTTCGAAAAAAACTGTTAACATAAAAACACCAAAGTGCTTAGAATAGCTTCAAATCGCATTTGGAGACGTTTTAGAACATTTTGTGTTCTTCGAAAAAACCTGTTAACATAAAAACACCAAAGTGCTTAGAATAGCTTCAAATCGCATTTGGAGACGTTTTAGACCATTTTGTGATTTTTGAAAAAACTTGTTAACATGAAAACACCAAAGTGCTTAGAATAGCTTCAAATCACATTTGGAGACGTTTTAGACCATTTTGTGATTTTCGAAAAAACTTGTTAACATAAAAACACGAAAGTGGTTAGAATAGCTTCAAATCGCATTTGGAAACGTTTTAGACCATTTTGTGATTTTCGAAAAAGATTGTTAACATAAAAACACCAAAGTGCTTAGAATCACAATATAAACCGTTTTAGACCATTTTGAGCATTTCGATAACAATTTTCACACAAAAACATCAAAGAGCACAAAATAGCTTAATATCGTATTTAAAAATGTTTTAGACCATTTTGAGCATTTAGATAAAACTTTTTCACACAAAACACCAAAGTGCTTAGAATAGCTTCAAATCGCATTTGGAGACGGTTTAGACCATTTTGTGATTTTGAAAAAACTTGTTAACATAAAAACACCAAAGTGCTTAGAATAGCTTCAAATCGCATTTGGAGACGTTTTAGACCATTTTGTGATTTTCGAAAGAACTTGTTAACATAAAAACACCAAAGTGCTTAGAATAGCTTCAAATCGTATTTGGAGACGTTTTAGACCATTTTGAGATTTTCGAAAAAACTTGGTTACACAAAAACATCAAAGTGCTTAAAATCACATTATAGACCGTTTTAGACCATTTTGAACATTTCGATAACACTTTTCACACAAAAACATCAAAGAGCACAAAATAGCTTAATATCGTATTTAAAAACGTTTTAGACCATTTTGAGCATTTCGACAAAACTTTTTCACACAAAACACCAAAGTGCTTAGAATAGCTTCAAATCGCATTTGGAGACGTTTTAGACCAATTTGTGCATTTCGATGAAACTTGATTACACAAAAACATCAACGTGCTTAAAATCACATTATAAACCGTTTTAGACCATTTTGAGCATTTCGATAACACTTTTCACACAAAAACATCAAAGAGCACAAAATAGCTTAATATCGTATTTAAAAACGTTTTAGACCATTTTTTGAGCATTTAGACAAAACTTTTTCACACAAAACACCAAAGTGCTTAGAATAGCTTCAAATCGCATTTGGAGACGTTTTAGACCATTTTGTGCATTTCGATGAAACTTGGTTACACAAAAACATCAAAGTGCTTAAAATGACATTATAAATCGTTTTAGACCATTTTGAGCATTTCGACAAAACTTTTTCACACAAAATACCAAAGGGCTTCAAATCGCATTTGGAGACGTTTTAGACCATTTTGTGATTTTCGAAAAAACTTTTTAACATAAAAACACCAAAGTGCTTAGAATAGCTTCAAATCACATTTGGAGACGTTTTAGACCATTTTGTGATTTTCGAAAAAACTTGTTAACATAAAAACACGAAAGTGCTTAGAATAGCTTCAAATCGCATTTGGAAACGTTTTAGACCATTTTGTGATTTTCGAAAAAAATTGTTAACATAAAAACACCAAAGTGCTTAGAATCACATTATAAACCGTTTTAGACCATTTTGAGCATTTCGATAACAATTTTCACACAAAAACATCAAAGAGCACAAAATAGCTTAATATCGTATTTAAAAATGTTTTAGACCATTTTGAGCATTTAGATAAAACTTTTTCACACAAAACACCAAAGTGCTTAGAATAGCTTCAAATCGCATTTGGAGACGTTTTAGACCATTTTGTGATTTTTGAAAAAACTTGTTAACATAAAAACACCAAAGTGTTAGAATAGCTTCAAATCACATTTGGAGACGTTTCAGACCATTTTGTGATTTTCGAAAAAACTTGTTAACATAAAAACACGAAAGTGCTTAGAATAGCTTCAAATCGAATTTGGAAACGTTTTAGACCATTTTGTGATTTTCGAAAAAACTTGTTAACATAAAAACACGAAAGTGCTTAGAATAGCTTCAAATCGCATTTGGAAACGTTTTAGACCATTTTGTGATTTTCGAAAAAAATTGTTAACATAAAAACACCAAAGTGTTTGGAATAGCTTCAAATCGCATTTGGAGACGTTTTAGACCAATTTGTGATTTTCGAAAAAACTTATCAACATAAAAACACCAAAGGGTTTAGAATAGCTTCAAATCGCATTTGGAGACGTTTTAGACCATTTTGTGATTTTGAAAAAACTTGTTAACATAAAAACACCAAAGTGCTTAGAATAGCTTCAAATCGCATTTGGAGACGTTTTAGACCATTTTGTGATTTTCGAAAAAACTTGTTAACATAAAAACACCAAAGTGCTTAGAATAGCTTCAAATCGTATTTGGAGACGTTTTAGACCATTTTGAGATTTTCGAAAAAACTTGGTTACACAAAAACATCAAAGTGCTTAAAATCACATTATAAACGGTTTTAGACCATTTTGAGCATTTCGATAACACTTTTCACACAAAAACATCAAAGAGCACAAAATAGCTTAATATCGTATTTAAAAACGTTTTAGACCATTTTGAGCATTTCGACAAAACTTTTTCACACAAAACACCAAAGTGCTTAGAATAGCTTCAAATCGCATTTGGAGACGTTTTAGACCAATTTGTGCATTTCGATGAAACTTGATTACACAAAAACATCAAAGTGCTTAAAATCACATTATAAACCGTTTTAGACCATTTTGAGCATTTCGATAACACTTTTCACACAAAAACATCAAAGAGCACAAAATAGCTTAATATCGTATTTAAAAACGTTTTAGACCATTTTGAGCATTTAGACAAAACTTTTTCACACAAAACACCAAAGTGCTTAGAATAGCTTCAAATCGCATTTGGAGACGTTTTAGAACATTTTGTGTTTTTCGAAAAAAACTGTTAACATAAAAACACCAAAGTGCTTAGAATAGCTTCAAATCGCATTTGGAGACGTTTTAGAACATTTTGTGTTCGTCGAAAAAACCTGTTAACATAAAAACACCAAAGTGCTTAGAATAGCTTCAAATCGCATTTGGAGACGTTTTAGACCATTTTGTGATTTTTGAAAAAACTTGTTAACATAAAAACACCAAAGTGCTTAGAATAGCTTCAAATCACATTTGGAGACGTTTTAGACCATTTTGTGATTTTCGAAAAAACTTGTTAACATAAAAACACGAAAGTGCTTAGAATAGCTTCAAATCGCATTTGGAAACGTTTTAGACCATTTTGTGATTTTCGAAAAAGATTGTTAACATAAAAACACCAAAGTGCTTAGAATCACAATATAAACCGTTTTAGACCATTTTGAGCATTTCGATAACAATTTTCACACAAAAACATCAAAGAGCACAAAATAGCTTAATATCGTATTTAAAAATGTTTTAGACCATTTTGAGCATTTAGATAAAATTTTTCACACAAAACACCAAAGTGCTTAGAATAGCTTCAAATCGCATTTGGAGACGGTTTAGACCATTTTGTGATTTTGAAAAAACTTGTTAACATAAAAACACCAAAGTGCTTAGAATAGCTTCAAATCGCATTTGGAGACGTTTTAGACCATTTTGTGATTTTCGAAAAAACTTGTTAACATAAAAACACCAAAGTGCTTAGAATAGCTTCAAATCGTATTTGGAGACGTTTTAGACCATTTTGAGATTTTCGAAAAAACTTGGTTACACAAAAACATCAAAGTGCTTAAAATCACATTATAATCCGTTTTAGACCATTTTGAGCATTTCGATAACACTTTTCACACAAAAACATCAAAGAGCACAAAATAGCTTAATATCGTATTTAAAAACGTTTTAGACCATTTTGAGCATTTAGACAAAACTTTTTCACACAAAACACCAAAGTGTTTAGAATAGCTTCAAATCGCATTTGGAGACGTTTTAGACCATTTTGTGATTTTCGAAAAAACTTGTTAACATAAAAACACCAAAGTGCTTCAAATCGCATTTGAGACATTTTAGACCAATTTGTGATTTTTGAAAAAACTTGTTAACATAAAAACACCAAAGTGCTTACAATAGCTTCAAATCGTATTTGGAGACGTTTTAGACCATTTTGTGATTTTCGAAAAAACTTGTTAACATAAAAACACCAAAGTACTTAGAATAGCTTCAAATCGCATTTGGAGACGTTTTAGACCATTTTATGCATTTCGATGAAACTTGGTTACACAAAAACATCAATGTGCTTAAAATCACATTATAATCCGTTTTAGACCATTTTGAGCATTTCGATAACACTTTTCACACAAAAACATCAAAGAGCACAAAATAGCTTAATATCGTATTTAAAAACTTTTTAGACCATTTTGAGCATTTCGACAAAACTTTTTCACACAAAACACCAAAGTGCTTAGAATAGCTTCAAATCGCATTTGGAGACGTTTTAGACCATTTTGTGATTTTCGAAAAAAATTGTTAACATAAAAACATCAAAGTGTACAGAATAGCTTCAAATCGCATTTGGAGACCGTTTTAGGCCAAATTGTGATTTTCGAAAAAACTTGTTAACCTAAAAATACCAAAGTGTTTAGAATAGCTTCAAATCGCATTTGGAGACGTTTTAGACCATTTTGTGATTTTCGAAAAAACTTGTTAACATAAAAACACCAAAGTGCTTAGAATAGCTTCAAATCGCATTTGGAGACATTTTAGACCAATTTGTGATTTTCTAAAAAACTTATCAACATAAAAACACCAAAGGGTTTAGAATATCTTCAAATCGCATTTGGAGACGTTTTAGACCATTTTGTGATTTTCGAAAAAACTTGTTAACATAAAAACACCAAAGTGCTTAGAATAGCTTCAAATCGCATTTGGAGACGTTTTAGACCAATTTGTGATTTTCGAAAAAACTTATCAACATAAAAACACCAAAGGGTTTAGAATAGCTTCATTTGGAGACGTTTTAGACCATTTTGTGATTTTGAAAAAACTTGTTAACATAAAAACACCAAAGTGCTTAGAAAAGCTTCAAATCGCATTTGGAGACGTTTTAGACCATTTTGTGATTTTCGAAAAAACTTGTTAACATAAAAACACCAAAGTGCTTAGAATAGCTTCAAATCGTATTTGGAGACGTTTTAGACCATTTTGAGATTTTCGAAAAAACTTGGTTACACAAAAACATCAAAGTGCTTAAAATCACATTATAAACCGTTTTAGACCATTTTGAGCATTTCGATAACACTTTTCACACAAAAACATCAAAGAGCACAAAATAGCTTAATATCGTATTTAAAAACGTTTTAGACCATTTTGAGCATTTAGACAAAACTTTTTCACACAAAACACCAAAGTGCTTAGAATAGCTTCAAATCGCATTTGGAGACGTTTTAGAACATTTTGTGTTTTTCGAAAAAAACTGTTAACATAAAAACACCAAAGTGCTTAGAATAGCTTCAAATCGCATTTGGAGACGTTTTAGAACATTTTGTGTTCTTCGAAAAAACCTGTTAACATAAAAACACCAAAGTGCTTAGAATAGCTTCAAATCGCATTTGGAGACGTTTTAGACCATTTTGTGATTTTTGAAAAAACTTGTTAACATAAAAACACCAAAGTGCTTAGAATAGCTTCAAATCACATTTGGAGACGTTTTAGACCATTTTGTGATTTTCGAAAAAACTTGTTAACATAAAAACACGAAAGTGGTTAGAATAGCTTCAAATCGCATTTGGAAACGTTTTAGACCATTTTGTGATTTTCGAAAAAGATTGTTAACATAAAAACACCAAAGTGCTTAGAATCACAATATAAACCGTTTTAGACCATTTTGAGCATTTCGATAACAATTTTCACACAAAAACATCAAAGAGCACAAAATAGCTTAATATCGTATTTAAAAATGTTTTAGACCATTTTGAGCATTTAGATAAAACTTTTTCACACAAAACACCAAAGTGCTTAGAATAGCTTCAAATCGCATTTGGAGACGGTTTAGACCATTTTGTGATTTTGAAAAAACTTGTTAACATAAAAACACCAAAGTGCTTAGAATAGCTTCAAATCGCATTTGGAGACGTTTTAGACCATTTTGTGATTTTCGAAAGAACTTGTTAACATAAAAACACCAAAGTGCTTAGAATAGCTTCAAATCGTATTTGGAGACGTTTTAGACCATTTTGAGATTTTCGAAAAAACTTGGTTACACAAAAACATCAAAGTGCTTAAAATCACATTATAAACCGTTTTAGACCATTTTGAACATTTCGATAACACTTTTCACACAAAAACATCAAAGAGCACAAAATAGCTTAATATCGTATTTAAAAACGTTTTAGACCATTTTGAGCATTTCGACAAAACTTTTTCACACAAAACACCAAAGTGCTTAGAATAGCTTCAAATCGCATTTGGAGACGTTTTAGACCAATTTGTGCATTTCGATGAAACTTGATTACACAAAAACATCAACGTTCTTAAAATCACATTATAAACCGTTTTAGACCATTTTGAGCATTTCGATAACACTTTTCACACAAAAACATCAAAGAGCACAAAATAGCTTAATATCGTATTTAAAAACGTTTTAGACCATTTTTTGAGCATTTAGACAAAACTTTTTCACACAAAACACCAAAGTGCTTAGAATAGCTTCAAATCGCATTTGGAGACGTTTTAGACCATTTTGTGCATTTCGATGAAACTTGGTTACACAAAAACATCAAAGTGCTTAAAATGACATTATAAATCGTTTTAGACCATTTTGAGCATTTCGACAAAACTTTTTCACACAAAATACCAAAGGGCTTCAAATCGCATTTGGAGACGTTTTAGACCATTTTGTGATTTTCGAAAAAACTTTTTAACATAAAAACACCAAAGTGCTTAGAATAGCTTCAAATCGCATTTGGAAACGTTTTAGACCATTTTGTGATTTTCGAAAAAAATTGTTAACATAAAAACACCAAAGTGTTTAGAATAGCTTCAAATCGCATTTGGAGACGTTTTAGACCATTTTGTGATTTTCGAAAAAAATTGTTAACATAAAAACACCAAAGTGCTTAGAATCACATTATAAACCGTTTTAGACCATTTTGAGAAATTCGATAACAATTTTCACACAAAAACATCAAAGAGCACAAAATAGCTTAATATCGTATTTAAAAATGTTTTAGACCATTTTGAGCATTTAGATAAAACTTTTTCACACAAAACACCAAAGTGCTTAGAATAGCTTCAAATCGCATTTGGAGACGTTTTAGACCATTTTGTGATTTTTGAAAAAACTTGTTAACATAAAAACACCAAAGTGTTAGAATAGCTTCAAATCACATTTGGAGACGTTTCAGACCATTTTGTGATTTTCGAAAAAACTTGTTAACATAAAAACACGAAAGTGCTTAGAATAGCTTCAAATCGAATTTGGAAACGTTTTAGACCATTTTGTGATTTTCGAAAAAACTTGTTAACATAAAAACACGAAAGTGCTTAGAATAGCTTCAAATCGCATTTGGAAACGTTTTAGACCATTTTGTGATTTTCGAAAAAAATTGTTAACATAAAAACACCAAAGTGTTTAGAATAGCTTCAAATCGCATTTGGAGACGTTTTAGACCAATTTGTGATTTTCGAAAAAACTTATCAACATAAAAACACCAAAGGGTTTAGAATAGCTTCAAATCGCATTTGGAGACGTTTTAGACCATTTTGTGATTTTGAAAAAACTTGTTAACATAAAAACACCAAAGTGCTTAGAATAGCTTCAAATCGCATTTGGAGACGTTTTAGACCATTTTGTGATTTTCGAAAAAACTTGTTAACATAAAAACACCAAAGTGCTTAGAATAGCTTCAAATCGTATTTGGAGGACGTTTTAGACCATTTTGAGATTTTCGAAAAAACTTGGTTACACAAAAACATCAAAGTGCTTAAAATCACATTATAAACCGTTTTAGACCATTTTGAGCATTTCGATAACACTTTTCACACAAAAACATCAAAGAGCACAAAATAGCTTAATATCGTATTTAAAAACGTTTTAGACCATTTTGAGCATTTCGACAAAACTTTTTCACACAAAACACCAAAGTGCTTAGAATAGCTTCAAATCGCATTTGGAGACGTTTTAGACCAATTTGTGCATTTCGATGAAACTTGATTACACAAAAACATCAAAGTGCTTAAAATCACATTATAAACCGTTTTAGACCATTTTGAGCATTTCGATAACACTTTTCACACAAAAACATCAAAGAGCACAAAATAGCTTAATATCGTATTTAAAAACGTTTTAGACCATTTTGAGCATTTAGACAAAACTTTTTCACACAAAACACCAAAGTGCTTAGAATAGCTTCAAATCGCATTTGGAGACGTTTTAGAACATTTTGTGTTTTTCGAAAAAAACTGTTAACATAAAAACACCAAAGTGCTTAGAATAGCTTCAAATCGCATTTGGAGACGTTTTAGAACATTTTGTGTTCGTCGAAAAAACCTGTTAACATAAAAACACCAAAGTGCTTAGAATAGCTTCAAATCGCATTTGGAGACGTTTTAGAACATTTTGTGTTTTTCGAAAAAAACTGTTAACATAAAAACACCAAAGTGCTTAGAATAGCTTCAAATCGCATTTGGAGACGTTTTAGAACATTTTGTGTTCTTCGAAAAAACCTGTTAACATAAAAACACCAAAGTGCTTAGAATAGCTTCAAATCGCATTTGGAGACGTTTTAGACCATTTTGTGATTTTTGAAAAAACTTGTTAACATAAAAACACCAAAGTGCTTAGAATAGCTTCAAATCACATTTGGAGACGTTTTAGACCATTTTGTGATTTTCGAAAAAACTTGTTAACATAAAAACACGAAAGTGGTTAGAATAGCTTCAAATCGCATTTGGAAACGTTTTAGACCATTTTGTGATTTTCGAAAAAGATTGTTAACATAAAAACACCAAAGTGCTTAGAATCACAATATAAACCGTTTTAGACCATTTTGAGCATTTCGATAACAATTTTCACACAAAAACATCAAAGAGCACAAAATAGCTTAATATCGTATTTAAAAATGTTTTAGACCATTTTGAGCATTTAGATAAAACTTTTTCACACAAAACACCAAAGTGCTTAGAATAGCTTCAAATCGCATTTGGAGACGGTTTAGACCATTTTGTGATTTTGAAAAAACTTGTTAACATAAAAACACCAAAGTGCTTAGAATAGCTTCAAATCGCATTTGGAGACGTTTTAGACCATTTTGTGATTTTCGAAAGAACTTGTTAACATAAAAACACCAAAGTGCTTAGAATAGCTTCAAATCGTATTTGGAGACGTTTTAGACCATTTTGAGATTTTCGAAAAAACTTGGTTACACAAAAACATCAAAGTGCTTAAAATCACATTATAAACCGTTTTAGACCATTTTGAACATTTCGATAACACTTTTCACACAAAAACATCAAAGAGCACAAAATAGCTTAATATCGTATTTAAAAACGTTTTAGACCATTTTGAGCATTTCGACAAAACTTTTTCACACAAAACACCAAAGTGCTTAGAATAGCTTCAAATCGCATTTGGAGACGTTTTAGACCAATTTGTGCATTTCGATGAAACTTGATTACACAAAAACATCAACGTTCTTAAAATCACATTATAAACCGTTTTAGACCATTTTGAGCATTTCGATAACACTTTTCACACAAAAACATCAAAGAGCACAAAATAGCTTAATATCGTATTTAAAAACGTTTTAGACCATTTTTTGAGCATTTAGACAAAACTTTTTCACACAAAACACCAAAGTGCTTAGAATAGCTTCAAATCGCATTTGGAGACGTTTTAGACCATTTTGTGCATTTCGATGAAACTTGGTTACACAAAAACATCAAAGTGCTTAAAATGACATTATAAATCGTTTTAGACCATTTTGAGCATTTCGACAAAACTTTTTCACACAAAATACCAAAGGGCTTCAAATCGCATTTGGAGACGTTTTAGACCATTTTGTGATTTTCGAAAAAACTTTTTAACATAAAAACACCAAAGTGCTTAGAATAGCTTCAAATCACATTTGGAGACGTTTTAGACCATTTTGTGATTTTCGAAAAAACTTGTTAACATAAAAACACGAAAGTGCTTAGAATAGCTTCAAATCGCATTTGGAAACGTTTTAGACCATTTTGTGATTTTCGAAAAAAATTGTTAACATAAAAACACCAAAGTGCTTAGAATCACATTATAAACCGTTTTAGACCATTTTGAGCATTTCGATAACAATTTTCACACAAAAACATCAAAGAGCACAAAATAGCTTAATATCGTATTTAAAAATGTTTTAGACCATTTTGAGCATTTAGATAAAACTTTTTCACACAAAACACCAAAGTGCTTAGAATAGCTTCAAATCGCATTTGGAGACGTTTTAGACCATTTTGTGATTTTTGAAAAAACTTGTTAACATAAAAACACCAAAGTGTTAGAATAGCTTCAAATCACATTTGGAGACGTTTCAGACCATTTTGTGATTTTCGAAAAAACTTGTTAACATAAAAACACGAAAGTGCTTAGAATAGCTTCAAATCGAATTTGGAAACGTTTTAGACCATTTTGTGATTTTCGAAAAAACTTGTTAACATAAAAACACGAAAGTGCTTAGAATAGCTTCAAATCGCATTTGGAAACGTTTTAGACCATTTTGTGATTTTCGAAAAAAATTGTTAACATAAAAACACCAAAGTGTTTAGAATAGCTTCAAATCGCATTTGGAGACGTTTTAGACCAATTTGTGATTTTCGAAAAAACTTATCAACATAAAAACACCAAAGGGTTTAGAATAGCTTCAAATCGCATTTGGAGACGTTTTAGACCATTTTGTGATTTTGAAAAAACTTGTTAACATAAAAACACCAAAGTGCTTAGAATAGCTTAAAATCGCATTTGGAGACGTTTTAGACCATTTTGTGATTTTCGAAAAAACTTGTTAACATAAAAACACCAAAGTGCTTAGAATAGCTTCAAATCGTATTTGGAGACGTTTTAGACCATTTTGAGATTTTCGAAAAAACTTGGTTACACAAAAACATCAAAGTGCTTAAAATCACATTATAAACCGTTTTAGACCATTTTGAGCATTTCGATAACACTTTTCACACAAAAACATCAAAGAGCACAAAATAGCTTAATATCGTATTTAAAAACGTTTTAGACCATTTTGAGCATTTCGACAAAACTTTTTCACACAAAACACCAAAGTGCTTAGAATAGCTTCAAATCGCATTTGGAGACGTTTTAGACCAATTTGTGCATTTCGATGAAACTTGATTACACAAAAACATCAAAGTGCTTAAAATCACATTATAAACCGTTTTAGACCATTTTGAGCATTTCGATAACACTTTTCACACAAAAACATCAAAGAGCACAAAATAGCTTAATATCGTATTTAAAAACGTTTTAGACCATTTTGAGCATTTAGACAAAACTTTTTCACACAAAACACCAAAGTGCTTAGAATAGCTTCAAATCGCATTTGGAGACGTTTTAGAACATTTTGTGTTTTTCGAAAAAAACTGTTAACATAAAAACACCAAAGTGCTTAGAATAGCTTCAAATCGCATTTGGAGACGTTTTAGAACATTTTGTGTTCGTCGAAAAAACCTGTTAACATAAAAACACCAAAGTGCTTAGAATAGCTTCAAATCGCATTTGGAGACGTTTTAGACCATTTTGTGATTTTCGAAAAAACTTGTTAACATAAAAACACCAAAGTGCTTCAAATCGCATTTGGAGACATTTTAGACCAATTTGTGATTTTTGAAAAAACTTGTTAACATAAAAACACCAAAGTGCTTACAATAGCTTCAAATCGTATTTGGAGACGTTTTAGACCATTTTGTGATTTTCGAAAAAACTTGTTAACATAAAAACACCAAAGTACTTAGAATAGCTTCAAATCGCATTTGGAGACGTTTTAGACCATTTTATGCATTTCGATGAAACTTGGTTACACAAAAACATCAATGTGCTTAAAATCACATTATAATCCGTTTTAGACCATTTTGAGCATTTCGATAACACTTTTCACACAAAAACATCAAAGAGCACAAAATAGCTTAATATCGTATTTAAAAACGTTTTAGACCATTTTGAGCATTTAGACAAAACTTTTTCACACAAAACACCAAAGTGTTTAGAATAGCTTCAAATCGCATTTGGAGACGTTTTAGACCATTTTGTGATTTTCGAAAAAACTTGTTAACATAAAAACACCAAAGTGCTTCAAATCGCATTTGAGACATTTTAGACCAATTTGTGATTTTTGAAAAAACTTGTTAACATAAAAACACCAAAGTGCTTACAATAGCTTCAAATCGTATTTGGAGACGTTTTAGACCATTTTGTGATTTTCGAAAAAACTTGATAACATAAAAACACCAAAGTACTTAGAATAGCTTCAAATCGCATTTGGAGACGTTTTAGACCATTTTATGCATTTCGATGAAACTTGGTTACACAAAAACATCAAAGTGCTTAAAATCACATTATAATCCGTTTTAGACCATTTTGAGCATTTCGATAACACTTTTCACACAAAAACATCAAAGAGCACAAAATAGCTTAATATCGTATTTAAAAACTTTTTAGACCATTTTGAGCATTTCGACAAAACTTTTTCACACAAAACACCAAAGTGCTTAGAATAGCTTCAAATCGCATTTGGAGACGTTTTAGACCATTTTGTGATTTTCGAAAAAAATTGTTAACATAAAAACATCAAAGTGTACAGAATAGCTTCAAATCGCATTTGGAGACCGTTTTAGGCCAATTTGTGATTTTCGAAAAAACTTGTTAACCTAAAAATACCAAAGTGTTTAGAATAGCTTCAAATCGCATTTGGAGACGTTTTAGACCATTTTGTGATTTTCGAAAAAACTTGTTAACATAAAAACACCAAAGTGCTTAGAATAGCTTCAAATCACATTTGGAGACGTTTTAGACCATAAGTGCTTAGAATCACATTATAAACCGTTTTAGACCATTTTGAGCATTTCGATAACAATTTTCACACAAAAACATCAAAGAGCACAAAATAGCTTAATATCGTATTTAAAAATGTTTTAGACCATTTTGAGCATTTAGATAAAACTTTTTCACACAAAACACCAAAGTGCTTAGAATAGCTTCAAATCGCATTTGGAGACGTTTTAGACCATTTTGTGATTTTTGAAAAAACTTGTTAACATAAAAACACCAAAGTGCTTAGAATAGCTTCAAATCACATTTGGAGAGGTTTTAGACCATTTTGTGATTTTCGAAAAAACTTGTTAACATAAAAACACGAAAGTGCTTAGAATAGCTTCAAATCGCATTTGGAAACGTTTTAGACCATTTTGTGATTTTCGAAAAAACTTGTTAACATAAAAACATGAAAGTGCTTAGAATAGCTTCAAATCGTATTTGGAGACGTTTTAGACCATTTTGTGATTTTCGAAAAAACTTGTTAACATAAAAACACCAATGTGCTTAGAAAAGCTTCAAATCGCATTTTGAGACGTTTTAGACCATTTTGTGCATTTCGATGAAACTTGGTTACACAAAAACATCAAAGTGCTTAAAATCACATTATAAACCATTTTAGACCATTTTGAGCATTTCGATAACACTTTTCACACAAAAACATCAAAGAGCACAAAATAGCTTAATATCGTATTTAAAAACGTTTTAGACCATTTTGAGCATTTCGACAAAACTTTTTCACACAAAACACCAAAGTGCTTAGAATAGCTTCAAATCGCATTTGGAGACGTTTTAGACCATTTTGTGATTTTCGAAAAAACTTGTTAACATAAAAACATCAAAGTGTACAGAATAACTTCAAATCGCATTTGGAGACCGTTTTAGGCCAATTTGTGATTTTCGAAAAAACTTGTTAACCTAAAAATACCAAAGTGTTTAGAATAGCTTCAAATCGCATTTGGAGACGTTTTAGACCATTTTGTGATTTTCGAAAAAACTTGTTAACATAAAAACACCAAAGTGCTTCAAATCGCATTTGGAGACATTTTAGACCAATTTGTGATTTTTGAAAAAACTTGTTAACATAAAAACACCAAAGTGCATACAATAGCTTCAAATCGTATTTGGAGACGTTTTAGACCATTTTGTGATTTTCGAAAAAACTTGTTAACATAAAAACACCAAAGTACTTAGAATAGCTTCAAATCGAATTTGGAGACGTTTTAGACCATTTTATGCATTTCGATGAAACTTGGTTACACAAAAACATCAATGTGCTTAAAATCACATTATAATCCGTTTTAGACCATTTTGAGCATTTCGATAACACTTTTCACACAAAAACATCAAAGAGCACAAAATAGCTTAATATCGTATTTAAAAACGTTTTAGACCATTTTGAGCATTTAGACAAAACTTTTTCACACAAAACACCAAAGTGTTTAGAATAGCTTCAAATCGCATTTGGAGACGTTTTAGACCATTTTGTGATTTTCGAAAAAACTTGTTAACATAAAAACACCAAAGTGCTTCAAATCGCATTTGAGACATTTTAGACCAATTTGTGATTTTTGAAAAAACTTGTTAACATAAAAACACCAAAGTGCTTACAATAGCTTCAAATCGTATTTGGAGACGTTTTAGACCATTTTGTGATTTTCGAAAAAACTTGTTAACATAAAAACACCAAAGTACTTAGAATAGCTTCAAATCGCATTTGGAGACGTTTTAGACCATTTTATGCATTTCGATGAAACTTGGTTACACAAAAACATCAAAGTGCTTAAAATCACATTATAATCCGTTTTAGACCATTTTGAGCATTTCGATAACACTTTTCACACAAAAACATCAAAGAGCACAAAATAGTTTAATATCGTATTTAAAAACTTTTTAGACCATTTTGAGCATTTCGACAAAACTTTTTCACACAAAACACCAAAGTGCTTAGAATAGCTTCAAATCGCATTTGGAGACGTTTTAGACCATTTTGTGATTTTCGAAAAAAATTGTTAACATAAAAACACGAAAGTGCTTAGAATAGCTTCAAATCGCATTTGGAAACGTTTTAGACCATTTTGTGATTTTCGAAAAAAATTGTTAACATAAAAACACCAAAGTGTTTAGAATAGCTTCAAATCGCATTTGGAGACGTTTTAGACCAATTTGTGATTTTCGAAAAAACTTATCAACATAAAAACACCAAAGGGTTTAGAATAGCTTCAAATCGCATTTGGAGAAGTTTTAGACCATTTTGTGATTTTGAAAAAACTTGTTAACATAAAAACACCAAAGTGCTTAGAATAGCTTCAAATCGCATTTGGAGACGTTTTAGACCATTTTGTGATTTTCGAAAAAACTTGTTAACATAAAAACACCAAAGTGCTTAGAATAGCTTCAAATCGTATTTGGAGACGTTTTAGACCATTTTGAGATTTTCGAAAAAAATTGGTTACACAAAAACATCAAAGTGCTTAAAATCACATTATAAACCGTTTTAGACCATCTTTAGCATTTCGGTAACACTTTTCACACAAAAACATCAAAGAGCACAAAATAGCTTAATATCGTATTTAAAAACGTTTTAGACCATTTTGAGCATTTAGACAAAACTTTTTCACACAAAACACCAAAGTGCTTAGAATAGCTTCAAATCGCATTTGGAGACGTTTTAGACCATTTTGTGCATTTCGATGAAACTTGGTTACACAAAAACATCAAAGTGCTTAAAATCACATTATAAATCGTTTTAGACCATTTTGAGCATTTCGACAAAACTTTTTCACACAAAATACCAAAGTGCTTAGAATAGCTTCAAATCGCATTTGGAGACGTTTTAGACCATTTTGTGATTTTCGAAAAAACTTTTTAACATAAAAACACCAAAGTGCTTAGAATAGCTTCAAATCACATTTGGAGACGTTTTAGACCATAAGTGCTTAGAATCACATTATAAACCGTTTTAGACCATTTTGAGCATTTCGATAACAATTTTCACACAAAAACATCAAAGAGCACAAAATAGCTTAATATCGTATTTAAAAATGTTTTAGACCATTTTGAGCATTTAGATAAAACTTTTTCACACAAAACACCAAAGTGCTTAGAATAGCTTCAAATCGCATTTGGAGACGTTTTAGACCATTTTGTGATTTTTGAAAAAACTTGTTAACATAAAAACACCAAAGTGCTTAGAATAGCTTCAAATCACATTTGGAGATGTTTTAGACCATTTTGTGATTTTTGAAAAAACTTGTTAACATAAAAACACGAAAGTGCTTAGAATAGCTTCAAATCGCATTTGGAAACGTTTTAGACCATTTTGTGATTTTCGAAAAAAATTGTTAACATAAAAACACGAAAGTGCTTAGAATAGCTTCAAATCGCATTTGGAAACGTTTTAGACCATTTTGTGATTTTCGAAAAAACTTTTTAACATAAAAACACCAAAGTGCTTAGAATAGCTTCAAATCACATTTGGAGACGTTTTAGACCATAAGTGCTTAGAATCACATTATAAACCGTTTTAGACCATTTTGAGCATTTCGATAACAATTTTCACACAAAAACATCAAAGAGCACAAAATAGCTTAATATCGTATTTAAAAATGTTTTAGACCATTTTGAGCATTTAGATAAAACTTTTTCACACAAAACACCAAAGTGCTTAGAATAGCTTCAAATCGCATTTGGAGACGTTTTAGACCATTTTGTGATTTTTGAAAAAACTTGTTAACATAAAAACACCAAAGTGCTTAGAATAGCTTCAAATCACATTTGGAGATGTTTTAGACCATTTTGTGATTTTTGAAAAAACTTGTTAACATAAAAACACGAAAGTGCTTAGAATAGCTTCAAATCACATTTGGAGACGTTGTAGACCATTTTGTGATTATTGAAAAAACTTGTTAACATAAAAACACGAAAGTGCTTAGAATAGCTTCAAATCGCATTTGGAAACGTTTTAGACCATTTTGTGATTTTCGAAAAAGATTGTTAACATAAAAACACCAATGTGCTTAGAATCACATTATAAACCGTTTTAGACCATTTTGAGCATTTCGATAACAATTTTCACACAAAAACATCAAAGAGCACAAAATAGCTTAATATCGTATTTATAAATGTTTTAGACCATTTTGAGCATTTCGACAAAACTTTTTCACACAAAACACCAATGTGCTTAGAATAGCTTCAAATCGCATTTGGAGACGTTTTTTATACCATTTTGTGATTTCGATGAAACTTGATTACACAAAAACATCAAAGTGCTTAAAATCACATTATAAACCGTTTTAGACCATTTTGAGCATTTCGATAACACTTTTCACACAAAAACATCAAAGAGCACAAAATAGCTTAATATCGTATTTAAAAACGTTTTAGACCATTTTGAGCATTTAGACAAAACTTTTTCACACAAAACACCAAAGTGCTTAGAATAGCTTCAAATCGCATTTGGAGACGTTTTAGAACATTTTGTGTTTTTCGAAAAAAACTGTTAACATAAAAACACCAAAGTGCTTAGAATAGCTTCAAATCGCATTTTTAGACGTTTTAGAACATTTTGTGTTCTTCGAAAAAACCTGTTAACATAAAAACACCAAAGTGCTTAGAATAGCTTCAAATCGCATTTGGAGACGTTTTAGACCATTTTGTGATTTTTGAAAAAACTTGTTAACATAAAAACACCAAAGTGCTTAGAATAGCTTCAAATCACATTTGGAGACGTTTTAGACCATTTTGTGATTTTCGAAAAAGATTGTTAACATAAAAACACCAAAGTGCTTAGAATCACAATATAAACCGTTTTAGACCATTTTGAGCATTTCGATAACAATTTTCACACAAAAACATCAAAGAGCACAAAATAGCTTTATATCGAATTTAAAAATGTTTTAGACCATTTTGAGCATTTAGATAAAACTTTTTCACACAAAACACCAAAGTGCTTAGAATAGCTTCAAATCGCATTTGGAGACGGTTTAGACCATTTTGTGATTTTGAAAAAACTTAACATAAAAACACCAAAGTGCTTAGAATAGCTTCAAATCGCATTTGGAGACGTTTTAGACCATTTTGTGATTTTCGAAAGAACTTGTTAACATAAAAACACCAAAGTGCTTAGAATAGCTTCAAATCGTATTTGGAGACGTTTTAGACCATTTTGAGATTTTCGAAAAAACTTGGTTACACAAAAACATCAAAGTGCTTAAAATCACATTATAAACCGTTTTAGACCATTTTGAACATTTCGATAACTTTTTTCACACAAAAACATCAAAGAGCACAAAATAGCTTAATATCGTATTTAAAAACGTTTTAGACCATTTTGAGCATTTCGACAAAACTTTTTCACACAAAACACCAAAGTGCTTAGAATAGCTTCAAATCGCATTTGGAGACGTTTTAGACCAATTTGTGCATTTCGATGAAACTTGATTACACAAAAACATCAACGTGCTTAAAATCACATTATAAACCGTTTTAGACCATTTTGAGCATTTCGATAACACTTTTCACACAAAAACATCAAAGAGCACAAAATAGCTTAATATCGTATTTAAAAACGTTTTAGACCATTTTTTGAGCATTTAGACAAAACTTTTTCACACAAAACACCAAAGTGCTTAGAATAGCTTCAAATCGCATTTGGAGACGTTTTAGACCATTTTGTGCATTTCGATGAAACTTGGTTACACAAAAACATCAAAGTGCTTAAAATGACATTATAAATCGTTTTAGACCATTTTGAGCATTTCGACAAAACTTTTTCACACAAAATACCAAAGGGCTTCAAATCGCATTTGGAGACGTTTTAGACCATTTTGTGATTTTCGAAAAAACTTGTTAACATAAAAACACCAAAGTGCTTAGAATAGCTTCAAATCGTATTTGGAGACGTTTTAGACCATTTTGAGATTTTCGAAAAAACTTGGTTACACAAAAACATCAAAGTGCTTAAAATCACATTATAAACCGTTTTAGACCATTTTGAACATTTCGATAACACTTTTCACACAAAAACATCAAAGAGCACAAAATAGCTTAATATCGTATTTAAAAACGTTTTAGACCATTTTGAGCATTTCGACAAAACTTTTTCACACAAAACACCAAAGTGCTTAGAATAGCTTCAAATCGCATTTGGACACGTTTTAGACCAATTTGTGCATTTCGATGAAACTTGATTACACAAAAACATCAACGTGCTTAAAATCACATTATAAACCGTTTTAGACCATTTTGAGCATTTCGATAACACTTTTCACACAAAAACATCAAAGAGCACAAAATAGCTTAATATCGTATTTAAAAACGTTTTAGACCATTTTTTGAGCATTTAGACAAAACTTTTTCACACAAAACACCAAAGTGCTTAGAATAGCTTCAAATCGCATTTGGAGACGTTTTAGACCATTTTGTGCATTTCGATGAAACTTGGTTACACAAAAACATCAAAGTGCTTAAAATGACATTATAAATCGTTTTAGACCATTTTGAGCATTTCGACAAAACTTTTTCACACAAAATACCAAAGGGCTTCAAATCGCATTTGGAGACGTTTTAGACCATTTTGTGATTTTCGAAAAAACTTTTTAACATAAAAACACCAAAGTGCTTAGAATAGCTTCAAATCACATTTGGAGACGTTTTAGACCATTTTGTGATTTTCGAAAAAACTTGTTAACATAAAAACACGAAAGTGCTTAGAATAGCTTCAAATCGCATTTGGAAACGTTTTAGACCATTTTGTGATTTTCGAAAAAAATTGTTAACATAAAAACACCAAAGTGCTTAGAATCACATTATAAACCGTTTTAGACCATTTTGAGCATTTCGATAACAATTTTCACACAAAAACATCAAAGAGCACAAAATAGCTTAATATCGTATTTAAAAATGTTTTAGACCATTTTGAGCATTTAGATAAAACTTTTTCACACAAAACACCAAAGTGCTTAGAATAGCTTCAAATCGCATTTGGAGACGTTTTAGACCATTTTGTGATTTTTGAAAAAACTTGTTAACATAAAAACACCAAAGTGCTTAGAATAGCTTCAAATCACATTTGGAGACGTTTTAGACCATTTTGTGATTTTCGAAAAAACTTGTTAACATAAAAACACGAAAGTGCTTAGAATAGCTTCAAATCGCATTTGGAAACGTTTTAGACCATTTTGTGATTTTCGAAAAAACTTGTTAACATAAAAACACGAAAGTGCTTAGAATAGCTTCAAATCGCATTTGGAAACGTTTTAGACCATTTTGTGATTTTCGAAAAAACTTGTTAACATAAAAACACGAAAGTGCTTAGAATAGCTTCAAATCGCATTTGGAAACGTTTTAGACCATTTTGTGATTTTCGAAAAAAAATTGTTAACATAAAAACACCAAAGTGTTTAGAATAGCTTCAAATCGCATTTGGAGACGTTTTAGACCAATTTGTGATTTTCGAAAAAACTTATCAACATAAAAACACCAAAGGGTTTAGAATAGCTTCAAATCGCATTTGGAGACGTTTTAGACCATTTTGTGATTTTGAAAAAACTTGTTAACATAAAAACACCAAAGTGCTTAGAATAGCTTCAAATCGCATTTGGAGACGTTTTAGACCATTTTGTGATTTTCGAAAAAACTTGTTAACATAAAAACACCAAAGTGCTTAGAATAGCTTCAAATCGTATTTGGAGACGTTTTAGACCATTTTGAGATTTTCGAAAAAACTTGGTTACACAAAAACATCAAAGTGCTTAAAATCACATTATAAACCGTTTTAGACCATTTTGAGCATTTCGGTAACACTTTTCACACAAAAACATCAAAGAGCACAAAATAGCTTAATATCGTATTTAAAAACGTTTTAGACCATTTTGAGCCTTTAGACAAAACTTTTTTCACACAAAACACCAAAGTGCTTAGAATAGCTTCAAATCGCATTTGGAGACGTTTTAGACCATTTTGTGCATTTCGATGAAACTTGGTTACACAAAAACATCAAAGTGCTTAAAATCACATTATAAATCGTTTTAGACCATTTTGAGCATTTCGACAAAACTTTTTCACACAAAATACCAAAGTGCTTAGAATAGCTTCAAATCGCATTTGGAGACGTTTTAGACCATTTTGTGATTTTCGAAAAAACTTTTTAACATAAAAACACCAAAGTGCTTAGAATAGCTTCAAATCACATTTGGAGACGTTTTAGACCATAAGTGCTTAGAATCACATTATAAACCGTTTTAGACCATTTTGAGCATTTCGATAACAATTTTCACACAAAAACATCAAAGAGCACAAAATAGCTTAATATCGTATTTAAAAATGTTTTAGACCATTTTGAGCATTTAGATAAAACTTTTTCACACAAAACACCAAAGTGCTTAGAATAGCTTCAAATCGCATTTGGAGACGTTTTAGACCATTTTGTGATTTTTGAAAAAACTTGTTAACATAAAAACACCAAAGTGCTTAGAATAGCTTCAAATCACATTTGGAGACGTTTTAGACCATTTTGTGATTTTCGAAAAAACTTGTTAACATAAAAACACGAAAGTGCTTAGAATAGCTTCAAATCGCATTTGGAAACGTTTTAGACCATTTAGTGATTTTCGAAAAAACTTGTTAACATAAAAACACGAAAGTGCTTAGAATAGCTTCAAATCGCATTTGGAAACGTTTTAGACCATTTTGTGATTTTCGAAAAAAATTGTTAACATAAAAACACCAAAGTGTTTAGAATAGCTTCAAATCGCATTTGGAGACGTTTTAGACCAATTTGTGATTTTCGAAAAAACTTATCAACATAAAAACACCAAAGGGTTTAGAATAGCTTCAAATCGCATTTGGAGACGTTTTAGACCATTTTGTGATTTTCGAAAAAACTTGTTAACATAAAAACACGAAAGTGCTTAGAATAGCTTCAAATCGCATTTGGAAACGTTTTAGACCATTTTGTGATTTTCGAAAAAACTTGTTAACATAAAAACATGAAAGTGCTTAGAATAGCTTCAAATCGTATTTGGAGACGTTTTAGACCATTTTGTGATTTTCGAAAAAACTTGTTAACATAAAAACACCAATGTGCTTAGAATAGCTTCAAATCGCATTTTGAGACGTTTTAGACCATTTTGTGCATTTCGATGAAACTTGGTTACACAAAAACATCAAAGTGCTTAAAATCACATTATAAACCATTTTAGACCATTTTGAGCATTTCGATAACACTTTTCACACAAAAACATCAAAGAGCACAAAATAGCTTAATATCGTATTTAAAAACGTTTTAGACCATTTTGAGCCTTTAGACAAAACTTTTTCACACAAAACACCAAAGTGCTTAGAATAGCTTCAAATCGCATTTGGAGACGTTTTAGACCATTTTGTGCATTTCGATGAAACTTGGTTACACAAAAACATCAAAGTGCTTAAAATCACATTATAAATCGTTTTAGACCATTTTGAGCATTTCGACAAAACTTTTTCACACAAAATACCAAAGTGCTTAGAATAGCTTCAAATCGCATTTGGAGACGTTTTAGACCATTTTGTGATTTTCGAAAAAACTTTTTAACATAAAAACACCAAAGTGCTTAGAATAGCTTCAAATCACATTTGGAGACGTTTTAGACCATAAGTGCTTAGAATCACATTATAAACCGTTTTAGACCATTTTGAGCATTTCGATAACAATTTTCACACAAAAACATCAAAGAGCACAAAATAGCTTAATATCGTATTTAAAAATGTTTTAGACCATTTTGAGCATTTAGATAAAACTTTTTCACACAAAACACCAAAGTGCTTAGAATAGCTTCAAATCGCATTTGGAGACGTTTTAGACCATTTTGTGATTTTTGAAAAAACTTGTTAACATAAAAACACCAAAGTGCTTAGAATAGCTTCAAATCACATTTGGAGACGTTTTAGACCATTTTGTGATTTTCGAAAAAACTTGTTAACATAAAAACACGAAAGTGCTTAGAATAGCTTCAAATCGCATTTGGAAACGTTTTAGACCATTTAGTGATTTTCGAAAAAACTTGTTAACATAAAAACACGAAAGTGCTTAGAATAGCTTCAAATCGCATTTGGAAACGTTTTAGACCATTTTGTGATTTTCGAAAAAAATTGTTAACATAAAAACACCAAAGTGTTTAGAATAGCTTCAAATCGCATTTGGAGACGTTTTAGACCAATTTGTGATTTTCGAAAAAACTTATCAACATAAAAACACCAAAGGGTTTAGAATAGCTTCAAATCGCATTTGGAGACGTTTTAGACCATTTTGTGATTTTCGAAAAAACTTGTTAACATAAAAACACGAAAGTGCTTAGAATAGCTTCAAATCGCATTTGGAAACGTTTTAGACCATTTTGTGATT
This sequence comes from Antedon mediterranea, assembly GCF_964355755.1. NCBI lineage: Eukaryota > Metazoa > Echinodermata > Crinoidea > Comatulida > Antedonidae > Antedon > Antedon mediterranea. The sequence goes on from NC_092675.1 coordinate 13,120,171, forward strand.
TTCGAAAAAACTTGTTAACATAAAAACATGAAAGTGCTTAGAATAGCTTCAAATCGTATTTGGAGACGTTTTAGACCATTTTGTGATTTTCGAAAAAACTTGTTAACATAAAAACACCAATGTGCTTAGAATAGCTTCAAATCGCATTTTGAGACGTTTTAGACCATTTTGTGCATTTCGATGAAACTTGGTTACACAAAAACATCAAAGTGCTTAAAATCACATTATAAACCATTTTAGACCATTTTGAGCATTTCGATAACACTTTTCACACAAAAACATCAAAGAGCACAAAATAGCTTAATATCGTATTTAAAAACGTTTTAGACCATTTTGAGCATTTCGACAAAACTTTTTCACACAAAACACCAAAGTGCTTAGAATAGCTTCAAATCGCATTTGGAGACGTTTTAGACCATTTTGTGATTTTCGAAAAAACTTGTTAACATAAAAACATCAAAGTGTACAGAATAACTTCAAATCGCATTTGGAGACCGTTTTAGGCCAATTTGTGATTTTCGAAAAAACTTGTTAACCTAAAAATACCAAAGTGTTTAGAATAGCTTCAAATCGCATTTGGAGACGTTTTAGAACATTTTGTGATTTTCGAAAAAACTTGTTAACATAAAAACACCAAAGTGCTTCAAATCGCATTTGGAGACATTTTAGACCAATTTGTGATTTTTGAAAAAACTTGTTAACATAAAAACACCAAAGTGCTTACAATAGCTTCAAATCGTATTTGGAGACGTTTTAGACCATTTTGTGATTTTCGAAAAAACTTGTTAACATAAAAACACCAAAGTACTTAGAATAGCTTCAAATCGCATTTGGAGACGTTTTAGACCATTTTATGCATTTCGATGAAACTTGGTTACACAAAAACATCAAAGTGCTTAAAATCACATTATAATCCGTTTTAGACCATTTTGAGCATTTCGATAACACTTTTCACACAAAAACATCAAAGAGCACAAAATAGCTTAATATCGTATTTAAAAACTTTTTAGACCATTTTGAGCATTTCGACAAAACTTTTTCACACAAAACACCAAAGTGCTTAGAATAGCTTCAAATCGCATTTGGAGACGTTTTAGACCATTTTGTGATTTTCGAAAAAAATTGTTAACATAAAAACACGAAAGTGCTTAGAATAGCTTCAAATCGCATTTGGAAACGTTTTAGACCATTTTGTGATTTTCGAAAAAAATTGTTAACATAAAAACACCAAAGTGTTTAGAATAGCTTCAAATCGCATTTGGAGACGTTTTAGACCAATTTGTGATTTTCGAAAAAACTTATCAACATAAAAACACCAAAGGGTTTAGAATAGCTTCAAATCGCATTTGGAGACGTTTTAGACCATTTTGTGATTTTGAAAAAACTTGTTAACATAAAAACACCAAAGTGCTTAGAATAGCTTCAAATCGCATTTGGAGACGTTTTAGACCATTTTGTGATTTTCGAAAAAACTTGTTAACATAAAAACACCAAAGTGCTTAGAATAGCTTCAAATCGTATTTGGAGACGTTTTAGACCATTTTGAGATTTTCGAAAAAAATTGGTTACACAAAAACATCAAAGTGCTTAAAATCACATTATAAACCGTTTTAGACCATTTTTAGCATTTCGGTAACACTTTTCACACAAAAACATCAAAGAGCACAAAATAGCTTAATATCGTATTTAAAAACGTTTTAGACCATTTTGAGCATTTAGACAAAACTTTTTCACACAAAACACCAAAGTGCTTAGAATAGCTTCAAATCGCATTTGGAGACGTTTTAGACCATTTTGTGCATTTCGATGAAACTTGGTTACACAAAAACATCAAAGTGCTTAAAATCACATTATAAATCGTTTTAGACCATTTTGAGCATTTCGACAAAACTTTTTCACACAAAATACCAAAGTGCTTAGAATAGCTTCAAATCGCATTTGGAGACGTTTTAGACCATTTTGTGATTTTCGAAAAAACTTTTTAACATAAAAACACCAAAGTGCTTAGAATAGCTTCAAATCACATTTGGAGACGTTTTAGACCATAAGTGCTTAGAATCACATTATAAACCGTTTTAAACCATTTTGAGCATTTCGATAACAATTTTCACACAAAAACATCAAAGAGCACAAAATAGCTTAATATCGTATTTAAAAATGTTTTAGACCATTTTGAGCATTTAGATAAAACTTTTTCACACAAAACACCAAAGTGCTTAGAATAGCTTCAAATCGCATTTGGAGACGTTTTAGACCATTTTGTGATTTTTGAAAAAACTTGTTAACATAAAAACACCAAAGTGCTTAGAATAGCTTCAAATCACATTTGGAGATGTTTTAGACCATTTTGTGATTTTTGAAAAAACTTGTTAACATAAAAACACGAAAGTGCTTAGAATAGCTTCAAATCACATTTGGAGACGTTGTAGACCATTTTGTGATTTTTGAAAAAACTTGTTAACATAAAAACACGAAAGTGCTTAGAATAGCTTCAAATCGCATTTGGAAACGTTTTAGACCATTTTGTGATTTTCGAAAAAGATTGTTAACATAAAAACACCAATGTGCTTAGAATCACAATATAAACCGTTTTAGACCATTTTGAGCATTTCGATAACAATTTTCACACAAAAACATCAAAGAGCACAAAATAGCTTAATATCGTATTTATAAATGTTTTAGACCATTTTGAGCATTTCGACAAAACTTTTTCACACAAAACACCAAAGTGCTTAGAATAGCTTCAAATCGCATTTGGAGACGTTTTTTATACCATTTTGTGATTTCGATGAAACTTGATTACACAAAAACATCAAAGTGCTTAAAATCACATTATAAACCGTTTTAGACCATTTTGAGCATTTCGATAACACTTTTCACACAAAAACATCAAAGAGCACAAAATAGCTTAATATCGTATTTAAAAACGTTTTAGACCATTTTGAGCATTTAGACAAAACTTTTTCACACAAAACACCAAAGTGCTTAGAATAGCTTCAAATCGCATTTGGAGACGTTTTAGAACATTTTGTGTTTTTCGAAAAAAACTGTTAACATAAAAACACCAAAGTGCTTAGAATAGCTTCAAATCGCATTTGGAGACGTTTTAGACCATTTTGTGATTTTTGAAAAAACTTGTTAACATAAAAACACCAAAGTGCTTAGAATAGCTTCAAATCACATTTGGAGACGTTTTAGACCATTTTGTGATTTTCGAAAAAACTTGTTAACATAAAAACACGAAAGTGGTTAGAATAGCTTCAAATCGCATTTGGAAACGTTTTAGACGATTTTGTGATTTTCGAAAAAGATTGTTAACATAAAAACACCAAAGTGCTTAGAATCACAATATAAACCGTTTTAGACCATTTTGAGCATTTCGATAACAATTTTCACACAAAAACATCAAAGAGCACAAAATAGCTTAATATCGTATTTAAAAATGTTTTAGACCATTTTGAGCATTTAGATAAAACTTTTTCACACAAAACACCAAAGTGCTTAGAATAGCTTCAAATCGCATTTGGAGACGGTTTAGACCATTTTGTGATTTTGAAAAAACTTGTTAACATAAAAACACCAAAGTGCTTAGAATAGCTTCAAATCGCATTTGGAGACGTTTTAGACCATTTTGTGATTTTCGAAAGAACTTGTTAACATAAAAACACCAAAGTGCTTAGAATAGCTTCAAATCGTATTTGGAGACGTTTTAGACCATTTTGAGATTTTCGAAAAAACTTGGTTACACAAAAACATCAAAGTGCTTAAAATCACATTATAAACCGTTTTAGACCATTTTGAACATTTCGATAACACTTTTCACACAAAAACATCAAAGAGCACAAAATAGCTTAATATCGTATTTAAAAACGTTTTAGACCATTTTGAGCATTTCGACAAAACTTTTTCACACAAAACACCAAAGTGCTTAGAATAGCTTCAAATCGCATTTGGAGACGTTTTAGACCAATTTGTGCATTTCGATGAAACTTGATTACACAAAAACATCAACGTGCTTAAAATCACATTATAAACCGTTTTAGACCATTTTGAGCATTTCGATAACACTTTTCACACAAAAACATCAAAGAGCACAAAATAGCTTAATATCGTATTTAAAAACGTTTTAGACCATTTTTTGAGCATTTAGACAAAACTTTTTCACACAAAACACCAAAGTGCTTAGAATAGCTTCAAATCGCATTTGGAGACGTTTTAGACCATTTTGTGATTTTCGAAAAAACTTATCAACATAAAAACACCAAAAGGTTTAGAATAGCTTCAAATCGCATTTGGAGACGTTTTAGACCATTTTGTGATTTTTGAAAAAACTTGTTAACATAAAAACACCAAAGTGCTTAGAATAGCTTCAAATCGCATTTGGAGACGTTTTAGACCATTTTGTGATTTTCGAAAAAACTTGTTAACATAAAAACACCAAAGTGCTTAGAATAGCTTCAAATCGTATTTGGAGACGTTTTAGACCATTTTGAGATTTTCGAAAAAACTTGGTTACACAAAAACATCAAAGTGCTTAAAATCACATTATAAACCGTTTTAGACCATTTTGAGCATTTCGATAACACTTTTCACACAAAAACATCAAAGAGCACAAAATAGCTTAATATCGTATTTAAAAACGTTTTAGACCATTTTGAGCATTTCGACAAAACTTTTTCACACAAAACACCAAAGTGCTTAGAATAGCTTCAAATCGCATTTGGAGACGTTTTAGACCAATTTGTGCATTTCGATGAAACTTGATTACACAAAAACATCAAAGTGCTTAAAATCACATTATAAACCGTTTTAGACCATTTTGAGCATTTCGATAACACTTTTCACACAAAAACATCAAAGAGCACAAAATAGCTTAATATCGTATTTAAAAACGTTTTAGACCATTTTGAGCATTTAGACAAAACTTTTTCACACAAAACACCAAAGTGCTTAGAATAGCTTCAAATCGCATTTGGAGACGTTTTAGAACATTTTGTGTTTTTCGAAAAAAACTGTTAACATAAAAACACCAAAGTGCTTAGAATAGCTTCAAATCGCATTTGGAGACGTTTTAGAACATTTTGTGTTCTTCGAAAAAACCTGTTAACATAAAAACACCAAAGTGCTTAGAATAGCTTCAAATCGCATTTGGAGACGTTTTAGACCATTTTGTGATTTTTGAAAAAACTTGTTAACATAAAAACACCAAAGTGCTTAGAATAGCTTCAAATCACATTTGGAGACGTTTTAGACCATTTTGTGATTTTCGAAAAAACTTGTTAACATAAAAACACGAAAGTGCTTAGAATAGCTTCAAATCGCATTTGGAAACGTTTTAGACCATTTTGTGATTTTCGAAAAAGATTGTTAACATAAAAACACCAAAGTGCTTAGAATCACAATATAAACCGTTTTAGACCATTTTGAGCATTTCGATAACAATTTTCACACAAAAACATCAAAAACACCAAAGTGCTAAGAATAGCTTCAAATCGCATTTGGAGACGTTTTAGACCATTTTGTGATTTTCGAAAAAACTTGTTAACATAAAAACACCAAAGTGCTTAGAATAGCTTCAAATCGTATTTGGAGACGTTTTAGACCATTTTGAGATTTTCGAAAAAACTTGGTTACACAAAAACATCAAAGTGCTTAAAATCACATTATAAACCGTTTTAGACCATTTTGAACATTTCGATAACACTTTTCACACAAAAACATCAAAGAGCACAAAATAGCTTAATATCGTATTTAAAAACGTTTTAAACCATTTTGAGCATTTCGACAAAACTTTTTCACACAAAACACCAAAGTGCTTAGAATAGCTTCAAATCGCATTTGGAGACGTTTTAGACCAATTTGTGCATTTCGATGAAACTTGATTACACAAAAACATCAAAGTGCTTAAAATCACATTATAAACCGTTTTAGACCATTTTGAGCATTTCGATAACACTTTTCACACAAAAACATCAAAGAGCACAAAATAGCTTAATATCGTATTTAAAAACGTTTTAGACCATTTTGAGCATTTAGACAAAACTTTTTCACACAAAACACCAAAGTGCTTAGAATAGCTTCAAAACGCATTTGGAGACGTTTTAGACCATTTTGTGCATTTCGATGAAACTTGGTTACACAAAAACATCAAAGTGCTTAAAATCACATTATAAATCGTTTTAGACCATTTTGAGCATTTCGACAAAACTTTTTCACACAAAATACCAAAGTGCTTAGAATAGCTTCAAATCGCATTTGGAGACGTTTTAGACCATTTTGTGATTTTCGAAAAAACTTTTTAACATAAAAACACCAAAGTGCTTAGAATAGCTTCAAATCACATTTGGAGACATTTTAGACCATAAGTGCTTAGAATCACATTATAAACCGTTTTAGACCATTTTGAGCATTTCGATAACAATTTTCACACAAAAACATCAAAGAGCACAAAATAGCTTAATATCGTATTTAAAAATGTTTTAGACCATTTTGAGCATTTAGATAAAACTTTTTCACACAAAACACCAAAGTGCTTAGAATAGCTTCAAATCGCATTTGGAGACGTTTTAGACCATTTTGTGATTTTTGAAAAAACTTGTTAACATAAAAACACCAAAGTGCTTAGAATAGCTTCAAATCACATTTGGAGACGTTTTAGACCATTTTGTGATTTTCGAAAAAACTTGTTAACATAAAAACACGAAAGTGCTTAGAATAGCTTCAAATCGCATTTGGAAACGTTTTAGACCATTTTGTGATTTTCGAAAAAACTTGTTAACATAAAAACACGAAAGTGCTTAGAATAGCTTCAAATCGCATTTGGAAACGTTTTAGACCATTTTGTGAATTTCGAAAAAACTTGTTAACATAAAAACACGAAAGTGCTTAGAATAGCTTCAAATCGCATTTGGAAACGTTTTAGACCATTTTGTGATTTTCGAAAAAAAATTGTTAACATAAAAACACCAAAGTGTTTAGAATAGCTTCAAATCGCATTTGGAGACGTTTTAGACCAATTTGTGATTTTCGAAAAAACTTATCAACATAAAAACACCAAAGGGTTTAGAATAGCTTCAAATCGCATTTGGAGACGTTTTAGACCATTTTGTGATTTTGAAAAAACTTGTTAACATAAAAACACCAAAGTGCTTAGAATAGCTTCAAATCGCATTTGGAGACGTTTTAGACCATTTTGTGATTTTCGAAAAAACTTGTTAACATAAAAACACCAAAGTGCTTAGAATAGCTTCAAATCGTATTTGGAGACGTTTTAGACCATTTTGAGATTTTCGAAAAAACTTGGTTACACAAAAACATCAAAGTGCTTAAAATCACATTATAAACCGTTTTAGACCATTTTGAGCATTTCGGTAACACTTTTCACACAAAAACATCAAAGAGCACAAAATAGCTTAATATCGTATTTAAAAACGTTTTAGACCATTTTGAGCCTTTAGACAAAACTTTTTCACACAAAACACCAAAGTGCTTAGAATAGCTTCAAATCGCATTTGGAGACGTTTTAGACCATTTTGTGCATTTCGATGAAACTTGGTTACACAAAAACATCAAAGTGCTTAAAATCACATTATAAATCGTTTTAGACCATTTTGAGCATTTCGACAAAACTTTTTCACACAAAATACCAAAGTGCTTAGAATAGCTTCAAATCGCATTTGGAGACGTTTTAGACCATTTTGTGATTTTCGAAAAAACTTTTTAACATAAAAACACCAAAGTGCTTAGAATAGCTTCAAATCACATTTGGAGACGTTTTAGACCATAAGTGCTTAGAATCACATTATAAACCGTTTTAGACCATTTTGAGCATTTCGATAACAATTTTCACACAAAAACATCAAAGAGCACAAAATAGCTTAATATCGTATTTAAAAATGTTTTAGACCATTTTGAGCATTTAGATAAAACTTTTTCACACAAAACACCAAAGGGTTTAGAATAGCTTCAAATCGCATTTGGAGACGTTTTAGACCATTTTGTGATTTTTGAAAAAACTTGTTAACATAAAAACACCAAAGTGCTTAGAATAGCTTCAAATCACATTTGGAGACGTTTTAGACCATTTTGTGATTTTCGAAAAAACTTGTTAACATAAAAACACGAAAGTGCTTAGAATAGCTTCAAATCGCATTTGGAAACGTTTTAGACCATTTAGTGATTTTCGAAAAAACTTGTTAACATAAAAACACGAAAGTGCTTAGAATAGCTTCAAATCGCATTTGGAAACGTTTTAGACCATTTTGTGATTTTCGAAAAAAATTGTTAACATAAAAACACCAAAGTGTTTAGAATAGCTTCAAATCGCATTTGGAGACGTTTTAGACCAATTTGTGATTTTCGAAAAAACTTATCAACATAAAAACACCAAAGGGTTTAGAATAGCTTCAAATCGCATTTGGAGACGTTTTAGACCATTTTGTGATTTTCGAAAAAACTTGTTAACATAAAAACACGAAAGTGCTTAGAATAGCTTCAAATCGCATTTGGAAACGTTTTAGACCATTTTGTGATTTTCGAAAAAACTTGTTAACATAAAAACATGAAAGTGCTTAGAATAGCTTCAAATCGTATTTGGAGACGTTTTAGACCATTTTGTGATTTTCGAAAAAAACTGTTAACATAAAAACACCAAAGTGCTTAGAATAGCTTCAAATCGCATTTGGAGATGTTTTAGAACATTTTGTGTTCTTCGAAAAAACCTGTTAACATAAAAACACCAAAGTGCTTAGAATAGCTTCAAATCGCATTTGGAGACGTTTTAGACCATTTTGTGATTTTTGAAAAAACTTGTTAACATAAAAACACCAAAGTGCTTAGAATAGCTTCAAATCACATTTGGAGACGTTTTAGACCATTTTGTGATTTTCGAAAAAACTTGTTAACATAAAAACACGAAAGTGGTTAGAATAGCTTCAAATCGCATTTGGAAACGTTTTAGACCATTTTGTGATTTTCGAAAAAGATTGTTAACATAAAAACACCAAAGTGCTTAGAATCACAATATAAACCGTTTTAGACCATTTTGAGCATTTCGATAACAATTTTCACACAAAAACATCAAAGAGCACAAAATAGCTTAATATCGTATTTAAAAATGTTTTAGACCATTTTGAGCATTTAGATAAAACTTTTTCACACAAAACACCAAAGTGCTTAGAATAGCTTCAAATCGCATTTGGAGACGGTTTAGACCATTTTGTGATTTTGAAAAAACTTGTTAACATAAAAACACCAAAGTGCTTAGAATAGCTTCAAATCGCATTTGGAGACGTTTTAGACCATTTTGTTATTTTCGAAAGAACTTGTTAACATAAAAACACCAAAGTGCTTAGAATAGCTTCAAATCGTATTTGGAGACGTTTTAGACCATTTTGAGATTTTCGAAAAAACTTGGTTACACAAAAACATCAAAGTGCTTAAAATCACATTATAAACCGTTTTAGACCATTTTGAACATTTCGATAACACTTTTCACACAAAAACATCAAAGAGCACAAAATAGCTTAATATCGTATTTAAAAACGTTTTAGACCATTTTGAGCATTTCGACAAAACTTTTTCACACAAAACACCAAAGTGCTTAGAATAGCTTCAAATCGCATTTGGAGACGTTTTAGACCAATTTGTGCATTTCGATGAAACTTGATTACACAAAAACATCAACGTGCTTAAAATCACATTATAAACCGTTTTAGACCATTTTGAGCATTTCGATAACACTTTTCACACAAAAACATCAAAGAGCACAAAATAGCTTAATATCGTATTTAAAAACGTTTTAGACCATTTTTTGAGCATTTAGACAAAACTTTTTCACACAAAACACCAAAGTGCTTAGAATAGCTTCAAATCGCATTTGGAGACGTTTTAGACCATTTTGTGATTTTCGAAAAAACTTATCAACATAAAAACACCAAAGGGTTTAGAATAGCTTCAAATCGCATTTGGAGACGTTTTAGACCATTTTGTGATTTTTGAAAAAACTTGTTAACATAAAAACACCAAAGTGCTTAGAATAGCTTCAAATCACATTTGGAGACGTTTTAGACCATTTTGTGATTTTCGAAAAAACTTGTTAACATAAAAACACGAAAGTGCTTAGAATAGCTTCAAATCGCATTTGGAAACGTTTTAGACCATTTTGTGATTTTCGAAAAAGATTGTTAACATAAAAACACCAAAGTGCTTAGAATCACAATATAAACCGTTTTAGACCATTTTGAGCATTTCGATAACAATTTTCACACAAAAACATCAAAGAGCACAAAATAGCTTAATATCGTATTTAAAAATGTTTTAGACCATTTTGAGCATTTAGATAAAATTTTTCACACAAAACACCAAAGTGCTTAGAATAGCTTCAAATCGCATTTGGAGACGGTTTAGACCATTTTGTGATTTTGAAAAAACTTGTTAACATAAAAACACCAAAGTGCTTAGAATAGCTTCAAATCACATTTGGAGACGTTTTAGACCATTTTGTGATTTTGAACAAACTTGTTAACATAAAAACACCAAAGTGCTTAGAATAGCTTCAAATCGTATTTGGAGACGTTTTAGACCATTTTGAGATTTTCGAAAAAACTTGGTTACACAAAAACATCAAAGTGCTTAAAATCACATTATAAACCGTTTTAGACCATTTTGAGCATTTCGATAACACTTTTCACACAAAAACATCAAAGAGCACAAAATAGCTTAATATCGTATTTAAAAACGTTTTAGACCATTTTGAGCATTTCGACAAAACTTTTTCACACAAAACACCAAAGTGCTTAGAATAGCTTCAAATCGCATTTGGAGACGTTTTAGACCAATTTGTGCATTTCGATGAAACTTGATTACACAAAAACATCAAAGTGCTTAAAATCACATTATAAAACGTTTTAGACCATTTTGAGCATTTCGATAACACTTTTCACACAAAAACATCAAAGAGCACAAAATAGCTTAATATCGTATTTAAAAACGTTTTAGACCATTTTGAGCATTTAGACAAAACTTTTTCACACAAAACACCAAAGTGCTTAGAATAGCTTCAAATCGCATTTGGAGACGTTTTAGACCATTTTGTGCATTTCGATGAAACTTGGTTACACAAAAACATCAAAGTGCTTAAAATCACATTATAAATCGTTTTAGACCATTTTGAGCATTTCGACAAAACTTTTTCACACAAAATACCAAAGTGCTTAGAATAGCTTCAAATCGCATTTGGAGACGTTTTAGACCATTTTGTGATTTTCGAAAAAACTTTTTAACATAAAAACACCAAAGTGCTTAGAATAGCTTCAAATCACATTTGGAGACATTTTAGACCATTTTGTGATTTTCGATAAAACTTGTTAACATAAAAACACGAAGTGCTTAGAATAGCTTCAAATCGCATTTGGAAACGTTTTAGACCATTTTGTGATTTTCGAAAAAAATTGTTAACATAAAAACACCAAAGTGCTTAGAATCACATTATAAACCGTTTTAGACCATTTTGAGCATTTCGATAACAATTTTCACACAAAAACATCAAAGAGCACAAAATAGCTTAATATCGTATTTAAAAATGTTTTAGACCATTTTGAGCATTTAGATAAAACTTTTTCACACAAAACACCAAAGTGCTTAGAATAGCTTCAAATCGCATTTGGAGACGTTTTAGACCATTTTGTGATTTTTGAAAAAACTTGTTAACATAAAAACACCAAAGTGCTTAGAATAGCTTCAAATCACATTTGGAGACGTTTTAGACCATTTTGTGATTTTCGAAAAAACTTGTTAACATAAAAACACGAAAGTGCTTAGAATAGCTTCAAATCGCATTTGGAAACGTTTTAGACCATTTTGTGATTTTCGAAAAAACTTGTTAACATAAAAACACGAAAGTGCTTAGAATAGCTTCAAATCGCATTTGGAAACGTTTTAGACCATTTTGTGATTTTCGAAAAAACTTGTTAACATAAAAACACGAAAGTGCTTAGAATAGCTTCAAATCGCATTTGGAAACGTTTTAGACCATTTTGTGATTTTCGACAAAAAATTGTTAACATAAAAACACCAAAGTGTTTAGAATAGCTTCAAATCGCATTTGGAGACGTTTTAGACCAATTTGTGATTTTCGAAAAAACTTATCAACATAAAAACACCAAAGGGTTTAGAATAGCTTCAAATCGCATTTGGAGACGTTTTAGACCATTTTGTGATTTTGAAAAAACTTGTTAACATAAAAACACCAAAGTGCTTAGAATAGCTTCAAATCGCATTTGGAGACGTTTTAGACCATTTTGTGATTTTCGAAAAAACTTGTTAACATAAAAACACCAAAGTGCTTAGAATAGCTTCAAATCGTATTTGGAGACGTTTTAGACCATTTTGAGATTTTCGAAAAAACTTGGTTACACAAAAACATCAAAGTGCTTAAAATCACATTATAAACCGTTTTAGACCATTTTGAGCATTTCGGTAACACTTTTCACACAAAAACATCAAAGAGCACAAAATAGCTTAATATCGTATTTAAAAACGTTTTAGACCATTTTGAGCCTTTAGACAAAACTTTTTCACACAAAACACCAAAGTGCTTAGAATAGCTTCAAATCGCATTTGGAGACGTTTTAGACCATTTTGTGCATTTCGATGAAACTTGGTTACACAAAAACATCAAAGTGCTTAAAATCACATTATAAATCGTTTTAGACCATTTTGAGCATTTCGACAAAACTTTTTCACACAAAATACCAAAGTGCTTAGAATAGCTTCAAATCGCATTTGGAGACGTTTTAGACCATTTTGTGATTTTCGAAAAAACTTTTTAACATAAAAACACCAAAGTGCTTAGAATAGCTTCAAATCACATTTGGAGACGTTTTAGACCATAAGTGCTTAGAATCACATTATAAACCGTTTTAGACCATTTTGAGCATTTCGATAACAATTTTCACACAAAAACATCAAAGAGCACAAAATAGCTTAATATCGTATTTAAAAATGTTTTAGACCATTTTGAGCATTTAGATAAAACTTTTTCACACAAAACACCAAAGTGCTTAGAATAGCTTCAAATCGCATTTGGAGACGTTTTAGACCATTTTGTGATTTTTGAAAAAACTTGTTAACATAAAAACACCAAAGTGCTTAGAATAGCTTCAAATCACATTTGGAGACGTTTTAGACCATTTTGTGATTTTCGAAAAAACTTGTTAACATAAAAACACGAAAGTGCTTAGAATAGCTTCAAATCGCATTTGGAAACGTTTTAGACCATTTAGTGATTTTCGAAAAAACTTGTTAACATAAAAACACGAAAGTGCTTAGAATAGCTTCAAATCGCATTTGGAAACGTTTTAGACCATTTTGTGATTTTCGAAAAAAATTGTTAACATAAAAACACCAAAGTGTTTAGAATAGCTTCAAATCGCATTTGGAGACGTTTTAGACCAATTTGTGATTTTCGAAAAAACTTATCAACATAAAAACACCAAAGGGTTTAGAATAGCTTCAAATTGCATTTGGAGACGTTTTAGACCATTTTGTGATTTTCGAAAAAACTTGTTAACATAAAAACACGAAAGTGCTTAGAATAGCTTCAAATCGCATTTGGAAACGTTTTAGACCATTTTGTGATTTTCGAAAAAACTTGTTAACATAAAAACATGAAAGTGCTTAGAATAGCTTCAAATCGTATTTGGAGACGTTTTAGACCATTTTGTGATTTTCGAAAAAAACTGTTAACATAAAAACACCAAAGTGCTTAGAATAGCTTCAAATCGCATTTGGAGATGTTTTAGAACATTTTGTGTTCTTCGAAAAAACCTGTTAACATAAAAACACCAAAGTGCTTAGAATAGCTTCAAATCGCATTTGGAGACGTTTTAGACCATTTTGTGATTTTTGAAAAAACTTGTTAACATAAAAACACCAAAGTGCTTAGAATAGCTTCAAATCACATTTGGAGACGTTTTAGACCATTTTGTGATTTTCGAAAAAACTTGTTAACATAAAAACACGAAAGTGGTTAGAATAGCTTCAAATCGCATTTGGAAACGTTTTAGACCATTTTGTGATTTTCGAAAAAGATTGTTAACATAAAAACACTAAAGTGCTTAGAATCACAATATAAACCGTTTTAGACCATTTTGAGCATTTCGATAACAATTTTCACACAAAAACATCAAAGAGCACAAAATAGCTTAATATCGTATTTAAAAATGTTTTAGACCATTTTGAGCATTTAGATAAAACTTTTTCACACAAAACACCAAAGTGCTTAGAATAGCTTCAAATCGCATTTGGAGACGGTTTAGACCATTTTGTGATTTTGAAAAAACTTGTTAACATAAAAACACCAAAGTGCTTAGAATAGCTTCAAATCGCATTTGGAGACGTTTTAGACCATTTTGTGATTTTCGAAAGAACTTGTTAACATAAAAACACCAAAGTGCTTAGAATAGCTTCAAATCGTATTTGGAGACGTTTTAGACCATTTTGAGATTTTCGAAAAAACTTGGTTACACAAAAACATCAAAGTGCTTAAAATCACATTATAAACCGTTTTAGACCATTTTGAACATTTCGATAACACTTTTCACACAAAAACATCAAAGAGCACAAAATAGCTTAATATCGTATTTAAAAACGTTTTAGACCATTTTGAGCATTTCGACAAAACTTTTTCACACAAAACACCAAAGTGCTTAGAATAGCTTCAAATCGCATTTGGAGACGTTTTAGACCAATTTGTGCATTTCGATGAAACTTGATTACACAAAAACATCAACGTGCTTAAAATCACATTATAAACCGTTTTAGACCATTTTGAGCATTTCGATAACACTTTTCACACAAAAACATCAAAGAGCACAAAATAGCTTAATATCGTATTTAAAAACGTTTTAGACCATTTTTTGAGCATTTAGACAAAACTTTTTCACACAAAACACCAAAGTGCTTAGAATAGCTTCAAATCGCATTTGGAGACGTTTTAGACCATTTTGTGATTTTCGAAAAAACTTATCAACATAAAAACACCAAAGGGTTTAGAATAGCTTCAAATCGCATTTGGAGACGTTTTAGACCATTTTGTGATTTTTGAAAAAACTTGTTAACATAAAAACACCAAAGTGCTTAGAATAGCTTCAAATCACATTTGGAGACGTTTTAGACCATTTTGTGATTTTCGAAAAAACTTGTTAACATAAAAACACGAAAGTGCTTAGAATAGCTTCAAATCGCATTTGGAAACGTTTTAGACCATTTTGTGATTTTCGAAAAAGATTGTTAACATAAAAACACCAAAGTGCTTAGAATCACAATATAAACCGTTTTAGACCATTTTGAGCATTTCGATAACAATTTTCACACAAAAACATCAAAGAGCACAAAATAGCTTAATATCGTATTTAAAAATGTTTTAGACCATTTTGAGCATTTAGATAAAATTTTTCACACAAAACACCAAAGTGCTTAGAATAGCTTCAAATCGCATTTGGAGACGGTTTAGACCATTTTGTGATTTTGAAAAAACTTGTTAACATAAAAACACCAAAGTGCTTAGAATAGCTTCAAATCGCATTTGGAGACGTTTTAGACCATTTTGTGATTTTTGAAAAAACTTGTTAACATAAAAACACCAAAGTGCTTAGAATAGCTTCAAATCGTATTTGGAGACGTTTTAGACCATTTTGAGATTTTCGAAAAAACTTGGTTACACAAAAACATCAAAGTGCTTAAAATCACATTATAAACCGTTTTAGACCATTTTGAACATTTCGATAACACTTTTCACACAAAAACATCAAAGAGCACAAAATAGCTTAATATCGTATTTAAAAACGTTTTAGACCATTTTGAGCATTTCGACAAAACTTTTTCACACAAAACACCAAAGTGCTTAGAATAGCTTCAAATCGCATTTGGAGACGTTTTAGACCAATTTGTGCATTTCGATGAAACTTGATTACACAAAAACATCAACGTGCTTAAAATCACATTATAAACCGTTTTAGACCATTTTGAGCATTTCGATAACACTTTTCACACAAAAACATCAAAGAGCACAAAATAGCTTAATATCGTATTTAAAAACGTTTTAGACCATTTTGAGCATTTAGACAAAACTTTTTCACAGAAAACACCAAAGTGCTTAGAATAGCTTCAAATCGCATTTGGAGACGTTTTAGACCATTTTGTGCATTTCGATGAAACTTGGTTACACAAAAACATCAAAGTGCTTAAAATCACATTATAAATCGTTTTAGACCATTTTGAGCATTTCGACAAAACTTTTTCACACAAAATACCAAAGGGCTTAGAATAGCTTCAAATCGCATTTGGAGACGTTTTAGACCATTTTGTGATTTTCGAAAAAACTTTTTAACATAAAAAGACCAAAGTGCTTAGAATAGCTTCAAATCACATTTGGAGACGTTTTAGACCATTTTGTGATTTTCGAAAAAACTTGTTAACATAAAAACACGAAAGTGCTTAGAATAGCTTCAAATCGCATTTGGAAACGTTTTAGACCATTTTGTGATTTTCGAAAAAAATTGTTAACATAAAAACACCAAAGTGCTTAGAATCACATTATAAACCGTTTTATACCATTTTGAGCATTTCGATAACAATTTTCACACAAAAACATCAAAGAGCACAAAATAGCTTAATATCGTATTTAAAAATGTTTTAGACCATTTTGAGCATTTAGATAAAACTTTTTCACACAAAACACCAAAGTGCTTAGAATAGCTTCAAATCGCATTTTGAGACGTTTTAGACCATTTTGTGATTTTTGAAAAAACTTGTTAACATAAAAACACCAAAGTGCTTAGAATAGCTTCAAATCACATTTGGAGACGTTTTAGACCATTTTGTGATTTTCGAAAAAACTTATCAACATAAAAACACCAAAGGGTTTAGAATAGCTTCAAATCGCATTTGGAGACGTTTTAGACCATTTTGTGATTTTGAAAAAACTTGTTAACATAAAAACACCAAAGTGCTTAGAATAGCTTCAAATCGCATTTGGAGACGTTTTAGACTATTTTGTGATTTTCGAAAAAACTTGTTAACATAAAAACACCAAAGTGCTTAGAATAGCTTCAAATCGTATTTGGAGACGTTTTAGACCATTTTGAGATTTTCGAAAAAACTTGGTTACACAAAAACATCAAAGTGCTTAAAATCACATTATAAACCGTTTTAGACCATTTTGAGAATTTCGATAACACTTTTCACACAAAAACATCAAAGAGCACAAAATAGCTTAATATCGTATTTAAAAACGTTTTAGACCATTTTGAGCATTTCGACAAAACTTTTTCACACAAAACACCAAAGTGCTTAGAATAGCTTCAAATCGCATTTGGAGACGTTTTAGACCAATTTGTGCATTTCGATGAAACTTGATTACACAAAAACATCAAAGTGCTTAAAATCACATTATAAACCGTTTTAGACCATTTTGAGCATTTCGATAACACTTTTCACACAAAAACATCAAAGAGCACAAAATAGCTTAATATCGTATTTAAAAACGTTTTAGACCATTTTGAGCATTTAGACAAAACTTTTTCACACAAAACACCAAAGTGCTTAGAATAGCTTCAAATCGCATTTGGAGACGTTTTAGACCATTTTGTGCATTTCGATGAAACTTGGTTACACAAAAACATCAAAGTGCTTAAAATCACATTATAAATCGTTTTAGACCATTTTGAGCATTTCGACAAAACTTTTTCACACAAAATACCAAAGTGCTTAGAATAGCTTCAAATCGCATTTTGAGACGTTTTAGACCATTTTGTGATTTTCGAAAAAACTTTTTAACATAAAAACACCAAAGTGCTTAGAATAGCTTCAAATCACATTTGGAGACATTTTAGACCAAAAGTGCTTAGAATCACATTATAAACCGTTTTAGACCATTTTGAGCATTTCGATAACAATTTTCACACAAAAACATCAAAGAGCACAAAATAGCTTAATATCGTATTTAAAAATGTTTTAGACCATTTTGAGCATTTAGATAAAACTTTTTCACACAAAACACCAAAGTGCTTAGAATAGCTTCAAATCGCATTTGGAGACGTTTTAGACCAATTTGTGATTTTTGAAAAAACTTGTTAACATAAAAACACCAAAGTGCTTAGAATAGCTTCAAATCACATTTGGAGACGTTTTAGACCATTTTGTGATTTTGAACAAACTTGTTAACATAAAAACACCAAAGTGCTTAGAATAGCTTCAAATCGTATTTGGAGACGTTTTAGACCATTTTGAGATTTTCGAAAAAACTTGGTTACACAAAAACATCAAAGTGCTTAAAATCACATTATAAACCGTTTTAGACCATTTTGAGCATTTCGATAACACTTTTCACACAAAAACATCAAAGAGCACAAAATAGCTTAATATCGTATTTAAAAACGTTTTAGACCATTTTGAGCATTTCGACAAAACTTTTTCACACAAAACACCAAAGTGCTTAGAATAGCTTCAAATCGCATTTGGAGACGTTTTAGACCAATTTGTGCATTTCGATGAAACTTGATTACACAAAAACATCAAAGTGCTTAAAATCACATTATAAACCGTTTTAGACCATTTTGAGCATTTCGATAACACTTTTCACACAAAAACATCAAAGAGCACAAAATAGCTTAATATCGTATTTAAAAACGTTTTAGACCATTTTGAGCATTTAGACAAAACTTTTTCACACAAAACACCAAAGTGCTTAGAATAGCTTCAAATCGCATTTGGAGACGTTTTAGACCATTTTGTGATTTTCGAAAAAACTTTTTAACATAAAAACACCAAAGTGCTTAGAATAGCTTCAAATCACATTTGGAGACATTTTAGACCATTTTGTGATTTTCGAAAAAACTTGTTAACATAAAAACACGAAGTGCTTAGAATAGCTTCAAATCGCATTTGGAAACGTTTTAGACCATTTTGTGATTTTCGAAAAAAATTGTTAACATAAAAACACCAAAGTGCTTAGAATCACATTATAAACCGTTTTAGACCATTTTGAGCATTTCGATAACAATTTTCACACAAAAACATCAAAGAGCACAAAATAGCTTAATATCGTATTTAAAAATGTTTTAGACCATTTTGAGCATTTAGATAAAACTTTTTCACACAAAACACCAAAGTGCTTAGAATAGCTTCAAATCGCATTTGGAGACGTTTTAGACCATCTTGTGATTTTTGAAAAAACTTGTTAACATAAAAACACCAAAGTGCTTAGAATAGCTTCAAATCACATTTGGAGACGTTTTAGACCATTTTGTGATTTTCGAAAAAACTTGTTAACATAAAAACACGAAAGTGCTTAGAATAGCTTCAAATCGCTTTTGGAAACGTTTTAGACCATTTTGTGATTTTCGAAAAAACTTGTTAACATAAAAACACGAAAGTGCTTAGAATAGCTTCAAATCGCATTTGGAAACGTTTTAGACCATTTTGTGATTTTCGAAAAAACTTGTTAACATAAAAACACGAAAGTGCTTAGAATAGCTTCAAATCGCATTTGGAAACGTTTTAGACCATTTTGTGATTTTCGAAAAAAAATTGTTAACATAAAAACACCAAAGTGTTTAGAATAGCTTCAAATCGCATTTGGAGACGTTTTAGACAAATTTGTGATTTTCGAAAAAACTTATCAACATAAAAACACCAAAGGGTTTAGAATAGCTTCAAATCGCATTTGGAGACGTTTTAGACCATTTTGTGATTTTGAAAAAACTTGTTAACATAAAAACACCAAAGTGCTTAGAATAGCTTCAAATCGCATTTGGAGACGTTTTAGACCATTTTGTGATTTTCGAAAAAACTTGTTAACATAAAAACACCAAAGTGCTTAGAATAGCTTCAAATCGTATTTGGAGACGTTTTAGACCATTTTGAGATTTTCGAAAAAACTTGGTTACACAAAAACATCAAAGTGCTTAAAATCACATTATAAACCGTTTTAGACCATTTTGAGCATTTCGGTAACACTTTTCACACAAAAACATCAAAGAGCACAAAATAGCTTAATATCGTATTTAAAAACGTTTTAGACCATTTTGAGCCTTTAGACAAAACTTTTTCACACAAAACACCAAAGTGCTTAGAATAGCTTCAAATCGCATTTGGAGACGTTTTAGACCATTTTGTGCATTTCGATGAAACTTGGTTACACAAAAACATCAAAGTGCTTAAAATCACATTATAAATCGTTTTAGACCATTTTGAGCATTTCGACAAAACTTTTTCACACAAAATACCAAAGTGCTTAGAATAGCTTCAAATCGCATTTGGAGACGTTTTAGACCATTTTGTGATTTTCGAAAAAACTTTTTAACATAAAAACACCAAAGTGCTTAGAATAGCTTCAAATCACATTTGGAGACGTTTTAGACCATAAGTGCTTAGAATCACATTATAAACCGTTTTAGACCATTTTGAGCATTTCGATAACAATTTTCACACAAAAACATCAAAGAGCACAAAATAGCTTAATATCGTATTTAAAAATGTTTTAGACCATTTTGAGCATTTAGATAAAACTTTTTCACACAAAACACCAAAGTGCTTAGAATAGCTTCAAATCGCATTTGGAGACGTTTTAGACCATTTTGTGATTTTTGAAAAAACTTGTTAACATAAAAACACCAAAGTGCTTAGAATAGCTTCAAATCACATTTGGAGACGTTTTAGACCATTTTGTGATTTTCGAAAAAACTTGTTAACATAAAAACACGAAAGTGCTTAGAATAGCTTCAAATCGCATTTGGAAACGTTTTAGACCATTTAGTGATTTTCGAAAAAACTTGTTAACATAAAAACACGAAAGTGCTTAGAATAGCTTCAAATCGCATTTGGAAACGTTTTAGACCATTTTGTGATTTTCGAAAAAAATTGTTAACATAAAAACACCAAAGTGTTTAGAATAGCTTCAAATCGCATTTGGAGACGTTTTAGACCAATTTGTGATTTTCGAAAAAACTTATCAACATAAAAACACCAAAGGGTTTAGAATAGCTTCAAATCGCATTTGGAGACGTTTTAGACCATTTTGTGATTTTCGAAAAAACTTGTTAACATAAAAACACGAAAGTGCTTAGAATAGCTTCAAATCGCATTTGGAAACGTTTTAGACCATTTTGTGATTTTCGAAAAAACTTGTTAACATAAAAACATGAAAGTGCTTAGAATAGCTTCAAATCGTATTTGGAGACGTTTTAGACCATTTTGAGATTTTCGAAAAAACTTGGTTACACAAAAACATCAAAGTGCTTAAAATCACATTATAAACCGTTTTAGACCATTTTGAACATTTCGATAACACTTTTCACACAAAAACATCAAAGAGCACAAAATAGCTTAATATCGTATTTAAAAACGTTTTAGACCATTTTGAGCATTTCGACAAAACTTTTTCACACAAAACACCAAAGTGCTTAGAATAGCTTCAAATCGCATTTGGAGAAGTTTTAGACCAATTTGTGCATTTCGATGAAACTTGATTACACAAAAACATCAACGTGCTTAAAATCACATTATAAACCGTTTTAGACCATTTTGAGCATTTCGATAACACTTTTCACACAAAAACATCAAAGAGCACAAAATAGCTTAATATCGTATTTAAAAACGTTTTAGACCATTTTGAGCATTTAGACAAAACTTTTTCACACAAAACACCAAAGTGCTTAGAATAGCTTCAAATCGCATTTGGAGACGTTTTAGACCATTTTGTGCATTTCGATGAAGCTTGGTTACACAAAAACATCAAAGTGCTTAAAATCACATTATAAATCGTTTTAGACCATTTTGAGCATTTCGACAAAACTTTTTCACACAAAATACCAAAGGGCTTAGAATAGCTTCAAATCGCATTTGGAGACGTTTTAGACCATTTTGTGATTTTCGAAAAAACTTTTTAACATAAAAACACCAAAGTGCTTAGAATAGCTTCAAATCACATTTGGAGACGTTTTAGACCATTTTGTGATTTTCGAAAAAACTTGTTAACATAAAAACACGAAAGTGCTTAGAATAGCTTCAAATCGCATTTGGAAACGTTTTAGACCATTTTGTGATTTTCGAAAAAAATTGTTAACATAAAAACACCAAAGTGCTTAGAATCACATTATAAACCGTTTTAGACCATTTTGAGCATTTCGATAACAATTTTCACACAAAAACATCAAAGAGCACAAAATAGCTTAATATCGTATTTAAAAATGTTTTAGACCATTTTGAGCATTTAGATAAAACTTTTTCACACAAAACACCAAAGTGCTTAGAATAGCTTCAAATCGCATTTGGAGACGTTTTAGACCATTTTGTGATTTTTGAAAAAACTTGTTAACATAAAAACACCAAAGTGTTAGAATAGCTTCAAATCACATTTGGAGACGTTTTAGACTATTTTGTGATTTTCGAAAAAACTTGTTAACATAAAAACACCAAAGTGCTTAGAATAGCTTCAAATCGTATTTGGAGACGTTTTAGACCATTTTGAGATTTTCGAAAAAACTTGGTTACACAAAAACATCAAAGTGCTTAAAATCACATTATAAACCGTTTTAGACCATTTTGAGAATTTCGATAACACTTTTCACACAAAAACATCAAAGAGCACAAAATAGCTTAATATCGTATTTAAAAACGTTTTAGACCATTTTGAGCATTTCGACAAAACTTTTTCACACAAAACACCAAAGTGCTTAGAATAGCTTCAAATCGCATTTGGAGACGTTTTAGACCAATTTGTGCATTTCGATGAAACTTGATTACACAAAAACATCAACGTGCTTAAAATCACATTATAAACCGTTTTAGACCATTTTGAGCATTTCGATAACACTTTTCACACAAAAACATCAAAGAGCACAAAATAGCTTAATATCGTATTTAAAAACGTTTTAGACCATTTTGAGCATTTAGACAAAACTTTTTCACACAAAACACCAAAGTGCTTAGAATAGCTTCAAATCGCATTTGGAGACGTTTTAGACCATTTTGTGCATTTCGATGAAACTTGGTTACACAAAAACATCAAAGTGCTTAAAATCACATTATAAATCGTTTTAGACCATTTTGAGCATTTCGACAAAACTTTTTCACACAAAATACCAAAGGGCTTAGAATAGCTTCAAATCGCATTTGGAGACGTTTTAGACCATTTTGTGATTTTCGAAAAAACTTTTTTAACATAAAAAGACCAAAGTGCTTAGAATAGCTTCAAATCACATTTGGAGACGTTTTAGACCATTTTGTGATTTTCGAAAAAACTTGTTAACATAAAAACACGAAAGTGCTTAGAATAGCTTCAAATCGCATTTGGAAACGTTTTAGACCATTTTGTGATTTTCGAAAAAAATTGTTAACATAAAAACACCAAAGTGCTTAGAATCACATTATAAACCGTTTTAGACCATTTTGAGCATTTCGATAACAATTTTCACACAAAAACATCAAAGAGCACAAAATAGCTTAATATCGTATTTAAAAATGTTTTAGACCATTTTGAGCATTTAGATAAAACTTTTTCACACAAAACACCAAAGTGCTTAGAATAGCTTCAAATCGCATTTGGAGACGGTTTAGACCATTTTGTGATTTTGAAAAAACTTGTTAACATAAAAACACCAAAGTGCTTAGAATAGCTTCAAATCGCATTTGGAGACGTTTTAGACCATTTTGTGATTTTCGAAAGAACTTGTTAACATAAAAACACCAAAGTGCTTAGAATAGCTTCAAATCGTATTTGGAGACGTTTTAGACCCTTTTGAGATTTTCGAAAAAACTTGGTTACACAAAAACATCAAAGTGCTTAAAATCACATTATAAACCGTTTTAGACCATTTTGAACATTTCGATAACACTTTTCACACAAAAACATCAAAGAGCACAAAATAGCTTAATATCGTATTTAAAAACGTTTTAGACCATTTTCAGCATTTCGACAAAACTTTTTCACACCAAAGTGCTTAGAATAGCTTCAAATCGCATTTGGAGACGTTTTAGACCAATTTGTGCATTTCGATGAAACTTGATTACACAAAAACATCAACGTGCTTAAAATCACATTATAAACCGTTTTAGACCATTTTGAGCATTTCGAAAACACTTTTCACACAAAAACATCAAAGAGCACAAAATAGCTTAATATCGTATTTAAAAACGTTTTAGACCATTTTTTGAGCATTTAGACAAAACTTTTTCACACAAAACACCAAAGTGCTTAGAATAGCTTCAAATCGCATTTGGAGACGTTTTAGACCATTTTGTGACTTTCGAAAAAACTTATCAACATAAAAACACCAAAGGGTTTAGAATAGCTTCAAATCGCATTTGGAGACGTTTTAGACCATTTTGTGATTTTTGAAAAAACTTGTTAACATAAAAACACCAAAGTGCTTAGAATAGCTTCAAATCACATTTGGAGACGTTTTAGACCATTTTGTGATTTTCGAAAAAACTTGTTAACATAAAAACACGAAAGTGCTTAGAATAGCTTCAAATCGCATTTGGAAACGTTTTAGACCATTTTGTGATTTTCGAAAAAGATTGTTAACATAAAAACACCAAAGTGCTTAGAATCACAATATAAACCGTTTTAGACCATTTTGAGCATTTCGATAACAATTTTCACACAAAAACATCAAAGAGCACAAAATAGCTTAATATCGTATTTAAAAATGTTTTAGACCATTTTGAGCATTTAGATAAAATTTTTCACACAAAACACCAAAGTGCTTAGAAAAGCTTCAAATCGCATTTGGAGACGGTTTAGACCATTTTGTGATTTTGAAAAAACTTGTTAACATAAAAACACCAAAGTGCTTAGAATAGCTTCAAATCGCATTTGGAGACGTTTTAGACCATTTTGTGATTTTCGAAAAAACTTGTTAACATAAAAACACCAAAGTGCTTAGAATAGCTTCAAATCGCATTTGGAGACGTTTTAGACCATTTTGTGATTTTCGAAAAAACTTGTTAACATAAAAACACCAAAGTGCTTAGAATAGCTTCAAATCGTATTTGGAGACGTTTTAGACCATTTTGAGATTTTCGAAAAAACTTGGTTACACAAAAACATCAAAGTGCTTAAAATCACATTATAAACCGTTTTAGACCATTTTGAGCATTTCGATAACACTTTTCACACAAAAACATCAAAGAGCACAAAATAGCTTAATATCGTATTTAAAAACGTTTTAGACCATTTTGAGCATTTCGACAAAACTTTTTCACACAAAACACCAAAGTGCTTAGAATAGCTTCAAATCGCATTTGGAGACGTTTTAGACCAATTTGTGCATTTCGATGAAACTTGATTACACAAAAACATCAAAGTGCTTAAAATCACATTATAAACCGTTTTAGACCATTTTGAGCATTTCGATAACACTTTTCACACAAAAACATCAAAGAGCACAAAATAGCTTAATATCGTATTTAAAAACGTTTTAGACCATTTTGAGCATTTAGACAAAACTTTTTCACACAAAACACCAAAGTGCTTAGAATAGCTTCAAATCGCATTTGGAGACGTTTTAGAACATTTTGTGTTTTTCGAAAAAAACTGTTAACATAAAAACACCAAAGTGCTTAGAATAGCTTCAAATCGCATTTGGAGACGTTTTAGAACATTTTGTGTTCTTCGAAAAAACCTGTTAACATAAAAACACCAAAGTGCTTAGAATAGCTTCAAATCGCATTTGGAGACGTTTTAGACCATTTTGTGATTTTTGAAAAAACCTGTTAACATAAAAACACCAAAGTTCTTAGAATAGCTTCAAATCACATTTGGAGACGTTTTAGACCATTTTGTGATTTTCGAAAAAACTTGTTAACATAAAAACACGAAAGTGCTTAGAATAGCTTCAAATCGCATTTGGAAACGTTTTAGACCATTTTGTGATTTTCGAAAAAGATTGTTAACATAAAAACACCAAAGTGCTTAGAATCACAATATAAACCGTTTTAGACCATTTTGAGCATTTCGATAACAATTTTCACACAAAAACATCAAAGAGCACAAAATAGCTTAATATCGTATTTAAAAATGTTTTAGACCATTTTGAGCATTTAGATAAAATTTTTCACACAAAACACCAAAGTGCTTAGAATAGCTTCAAATCGCATTTGAAGACGGTTTAGACCATTTTGTGATTTTGAAAAAACTTGTTAACATAAAAACACCAAAGTGCTAAGAATAGCTTCAAATCGCATTTGGAGACGTTTTAGACCATTTTGTGATTTTCGAAAAAACTTGTTAACATAAAAACACCAAAGTGCTTAGAATAGCTTCAAATCGTATTTGGAGACGTTTTAGACCATTTTGAGATTTTCGAAAAAACTTGGTTACACAAAAACATCAAAGTGCTTAAAATCACATTATAAACCGTTTTAGACCATTTTGAACATTTCGATAACACTTTTCACACAAAAACATCAAAGAGCACAAAATAGCTTAATATCGTATTTAAAAACGTTTTAGACCTTTTTAAGCATTTCGACAAAACTTTTTCACACAAAACACCAAAGTGCTTAGAATAGCTTCAAATCGCATTTGGAGACGTTTTAGACCAATTTGTGCATTTCGATGAAACTTGATTACACAAAAACATCAACGTGCTTAAAATGACATTATAAACCGTTTTAGACCATTTTGAGCATTTCGATAACACTTTTCACACAAAAACATCAAAGAGCACAAAATAGCTTAATATCGTATTTAAAAACGTTTTAGACCATTTTGAGCATTTAGACAAAACTTTTTCACACAAAACACCAAAGTGCTTAGAATAGCTTCAAATCGCATTTGGAGACGTTTTAGACCATTTTGTGATTTTTGAAAAAACTTGTTAACATAAAAACACCAAAGTGCTTAGAATAGCTTCAAATCACATTTGGAGACGTTTTAGACCATTTTGTGATTTTCGAAAAAACTTATCAACATAAAAACACCAAAGGGTTTAGAATAGCTTCAAATCGCATTTGGAGACGTTTTAGACCATTTTGTGATTTTGAAAAAACTTGTTAACATAAAAACACCAAAGTGCTTAGAATAGCTTCAAATCGCATTTGGAGACGTTTTAGACTATTTTGTGATTTTCGAAAAAACTTGTTAACATAAAAACACCAAAGTGCTTAAAATCACATTATAAACCGTTTTAGACCATTTTGAGAATTTCGATAACACTTTTCACACAAAAACATCAAAGAGCACAAAATAGCTTAATATCGTATTTAAAAACGTTTTAGACCATTTTGAGCATTTCGACAAAACTTTTTCACACAAAACACCAAAGTGCGTAGAATAGCTTCAAATCGCATTTGGAGACGTTTTAGACCAATTTGTGCATTTCGATGAAACTTGATTACACAAAAACATCAAAGTGCTTAAAATCACATTATAAACCGTTTTAGACCATTTTGAGCATTTCGATAACACTTTTCACACAAAAACATCAAAGAGCACAAAATAGCTTAATATCGTATTTAAAAACGTTTTAGACCATTTTGAGCATTTAGACAAAACTTTTTCACACAAAACACCAAAGTGCTTAGAATAGCTTCAAATCGCATTTGGAGACGTTTTAGACCATTTTGTGCATTTCGATGAAACTTGGTTACACAAAAACATCAAAGTGCTTAAAATCACATTATAAATCGTTTTAGACCATTTTGAGCATTTCGACAAAACTTTTTCACACAAAATACCAAAGTGCTTAGAATAGCTTCAAATCGCATTTGGAGACGTTTTAGACCATTTTGTGATTTTCGAAAAAACTTTTTAACATAAAAACACCAAAGTGCTTAGAATAGCTTCAAATCACATTTGGAGACATTTTAGACCATAAGTGCTTAGAATCACATTATAAACCGTTTTAGACCATTTTGAGCATTTCGATAACAATTTTCACACAAAAACATCAAAGAGCACAAAATAGCTTAATATCGTATTTAAAAATGTTTTAGACCATTTTGAGCATTTAGATAAAACTTTTTCACACAAAACACCAAAGTGCTTAGAATAGCTTCAAATCGCATTTGGAGACGTTTTAGACCAATTTGTGATTTTTGAAAAAACTTGTTAACATAAAAACACCAAAGTGCTTAGAATAGCTTCAAATCACATTTGGAGACGTTTTAGACCATTTTGTGATTTTGAACAAACTTGTTAACATAAAAACACCAAAGTGCTTAGAATAGCTTCAAATCGTATTTGGAGACGTTTTAGACCATTTTGAGATTTTCGAAAAAACTTGGTTACACAAAAACATCAAAGTGCTTAAAATCACATTATAAACCGTTTTAGACCATTTTGAGCATTTCGATAACACTTTTCACACAAAAACATCAAAGAGCACAAAATAGCTTAATATCGTATTTAAAAACGTTTTAGACCATTTTGAGCATTTCGACAAAACTTTTTCACACAAAACACCAAAGTGCTTAGAATAGCTTCAAATCGCATTTGGAGACGTTTTAGACCAATTTGTGCATTTCGATGAAACTTGATTACACAAAAACATCAAAGTGCTTAAAATCACATTATAAAACGTTTTAGACCATTTTGAGCATTTCGATAACACTTTTCACACAAAAACATCAAAGAGCACAAAATAGCTTAATATCGTATTTAAAAACGTTTTAGACCATTTTGAGCATTTAGACAAAACTTTTTCACACAAAACACCAAAGTGCTTAGAATAGCTTCAAATCGCATTTGGAGACGTTTTAGACCATTTTGTGCATTTCGATGAAACTTGGTTACACAAAAACATCAAAGTGCTTAAAATCACATTATAAATCGTTTTAGACCATTTTGAGCATTTCGACAAAACTTTTTCACACAAAATACCAAAGTGCTTAGAATAGCTTCAAATCGCATTTGGAGACGTTTTAGACCATTTTGTGATTTTCGAAAAAACTTTTTAACATAAAAACACCAAAGTGCTTAGATTAGCTTCAAATCACATTTGGAGACATTTTAGACCATTTTGTGATTTTCGAAAAAACTTGTTAACATAAAAACACGAAGTGCTTAGAATAGCTTCAAATCGCATTTGGAAACGTTTTAGACCATTTTGTGATTTTCGAAAAAACTTGTTAACATAAAAACACGAAAGTGCTTAGAATAGCTTCAAATCGCATTTGGAAACGTTTTAGACCATTTTGTGATTTTCGAAAAAAAATTGTTAACATAAAAACACCAAAGTGTTTAGAATAGCTTCAAATCGCATTTGGAGACGTTTTAGACCAATTTGTGATTTTCGAAAAAACTTATCAACATAAAAACACCAAAGGGTTTAGAATAGCTTCAAATCGCATTTGGAGACGTTTTAGACCATTTTGTGATTTTGAAAAAACTCGTTAACATAAAAACACCAAAGTGCTTAGAATAGCTTCAAATCGCATTTGGAGACGTTTTAGACCATTTTGTGATTTTCGAAAAAACTTGTTAACATAAAAACACCAAAGTGCTTAGAATAGCTTCAAATCGTATTTGGAGACGTTTTAGACCATTTTGAGATTTTCGAAAAAACTTGGTTACACAAAAACATCAAAGTGCTTAAAATCACATTATAAACCGTTTTAGACCATTTTGAGCATTTCGGTAACACTTTTCACACAAAAACATCAAAGAGCACAAAATAGCTTAATATCGTATTTAAAAACGTTTTAGACCATTTTGAGCCTTTAGACAAAACTTTTTCACACAAAACACCAAAGTGCTTAGAATAGCTTCAAATCGCATTTGGAGACGTTTTAGACCATTTTGTGCATTTCGATGAAACTTGGTTACACAAAAACATCAAAGTGCTTAAAATCACATTATAAATCGTTTTAGACCATTTTGAGCATTTCGACAAAACTTTTTCACACAAAATACCAAAGTGCTTAGAATAGCTTCAAATCGCATTTGGAGACGTTTTAGACCATTTTGTGATTTTCGAAAAAACTTTTTAACATAAAAACACCAAAGTGCTTAGAATAGCTTCAAATCACATTTGGAGACGTTTTAGACCATAAGTGCTTAGAATCACATTATAAACCGTTTTAGACCATTTTGAGCATTTCGATAACAATTTTCACACAAAAACATCAAAGAGCACAAAATAGCTTAATATCGTATTTAAAAATGTTTTAGACCATTTTGAGCATTTAGATAAAACTTTTTCACACAAAACACCAAAGTGCTTAGAATAGCTTCAAATCGCATTTGGAGACGTTTTAGACCATTTTGTGATTTTTGAAAAAACTTGTTAACATAAAAACACCAAAGTGCTTAGAATAGCTTCAAATCACATTTGGAGACGTTTTAGACCATTTTGTGATTTTCGAAAAAACTTGTTAACATAAAAACACGAAAGTGCTTAGAATAGCTTCAAATCGCATTTGGAAACGTTTTAGACCATTTAGTGATTTTCGAAAAAACTTGTTAACATAAAAACACGAAAGTGCTTAGAATAGCTTCAAATCGCATTTGGAAACGTTTTAGACCATTTTGTGATTTTCGAAAAAAATTGTTAACATAAAAACACCAAAGTGTTTAGAATAGCTTCAAATCGCATTTGGAGACGTTTTAGACCAATTTGTGATTTTCGAAAAAACTTATCAACATAAAAACACCAAAGGGTTTAGAATAGCTTCAAATCGCATTTGGAGACGTTTTAGACCATTTTGTGATTTTCGAAAAAACTTGTTAACATAAAAACACGAAAGTGCTTAGAATAGCTTCAAATCGCATTTGGAAACGTTTTAGACCATTTTGTGATTTTCGAAAAAACTTGTTAACATAAAAACATGAAAGTGCTTAGAATAGCTTCAAATCGTATTTGGAGACGTTTTAGACCATTTTGTGATTTTCGAAAAAAACTGTTAACATAAAAACACCAAAGTGCTTAGAATAGCTTCAAATCGCATTTGTAGATGTTTTAGAACATTTTGTGTTCTTCGAAAAAACCTGTTAACATAAAAACACCAAAGTGCTTAGAATAGCTTCAAATCGCATTTGGAGACGTTTTAGACCATTTTGTGATTTTTGAAAAAACTTGTTAACATAAAAACACCAAAGTGCTTAGAATAGCTTCAAATCACATTTGGAGACGTTTTAGACCATTTTGTGATTTTCGAAAAAACTTGTTAACATAAAAACACGAAAGTGGTTAGAATAGCTTCAAATCGCATTTGGAAACGTTTTAGACCATTTTGTGATTTTCGAAAAAGATTGTTAACATAAAAACACCAAAGTGCTTAGAATCACAATATAAACCGTTTTAGACCATTTTGAGCATTTCGATAACAATTTTCACACAAAAACATCAAAGAGCACAAAATAGCTTAATATCGTATTTAAAAATGTTTTAGACCATTTTGAGCATTTAGATAAAACTTTTTCACACAAAACACCAAAGTGCTTAGAATAGCTTCAAATCGCATTTGGAGACGGTTTAGACCATTTTGTGATTTTGAAAAAACTTGTTAACATAAAAACACCAAAGTGCTTAGAATAGCTTCAAATCGCATTTGGAGACGTTTTAGACCATTTTGTGATTTTCGAAAGAACTTGTTAACATAAAAACACCAAAGTGCTTAGAATAGCTTCAAATCGTATTTGGAGACGTTTTAGACCATTTTGAGATTTTCGAAAAATCTTGGTTACACAAAAACATCAAAGTGCTTAAAATCACATTATAAACCGTTTTAGACCATTTTGAACATTTCGATAACACTTTTCACACAAAAACATCAAAGAGCACAAAATAGCTTAATATCGTATTTAAAAACGTTTTAGACCATTTTGAGCATTTCGACAAAACTTTTTCACACAAAACACCAAAGTGCTTAGAATAGCTTCAAATCGCATTAGGAGACGTTTTAGACCAATTTGTGCATTTCGATGAAACTTGATTACACAAAAACATCAACGTGCTTAAAATCACATTATAAACCGTTTTAGACCATTTTGAGCATTTCGATAACACTTTTCACACAAAAACATCAAAGAGCACAAAATAGCTTAATATCGTATTTAAAAACGTTTTAGACCATTTTGAGCATTTAGACAAAACTTTTTCACACAAAACACCAAAGTGCTTAGAATAGCTTCAAATCGCATTTGGAGACGTTTTAGACCATTTTGTGCATTTCGATGAAGCTTGGTTACACAAAAACATCAAAGTGCTTAAAATCACATTATAAATCGTTTTAGACCATTTTGAGCATTTCGACAAAACTTTTTCACACAAAATACCAAAGGGCTTAGAATAGCTTCAAATCGCATTTGGAGACGTTTTAGACCATTTTGTGATTTTCGAAAAAACTTTTTAACATAAAAACACCAAAGTGCTTAGAATAGCTTCAAATCACATTTGGAGACGTTTTAGACCATTTTGTGATTTTCGAAAAAACTTGTTAACATAAAAACACGAAAGTGCTTAGAATAGCTTCAAATCGCATTTGGAAACGTTTTAGACCATTTTGTGATTTTCGAAAAAACTTGGTTACACAAAAACATCAAAGTGCTTAAAATCACATTATAAACCGTTTTAGACCATTTTGAGCATTTCGATAACACTTTTCACACAAAAACATCAAAGAGCACAAAATAGCTTAATATCGTATTTAAAAACGTTTTAGACCATTTTGAGCATTTAGACAAAACTTTTTCACACAAAACACCAAAGTGCTTAGAATAGCTTCAAATCGCATTTGGAGACGTTTTAGACCATTTTGTGCATTTCGATGAAACTTGGTTACACAAAAACATCAAAGTGCTTAAAATCACATTATAAATCGTTTTAGACCATTTTGAGCATTTCGACAAAACTTTTTCACACAAAATACCAAAGTGCTTAGAATAGCTTCAAATCGCATTTGGAGACGTTTTAGACCATTTTGTGATTTTCGAAAAAACTTTTTAACATAAAAACACCAAAGTGCTTAGAATAGCTTCAAATCACATTTGGAGACATTTTAGACCATTTTGTGATTTTCGAAAAAACTTGTTAACATAAAAACACGAAGTGCTTAGAATAGCTTCAAATCGCATTTGGAAACGTTTTAGACCATTTTGTGATTTTCGAAAAAAATTGTTAACATAAAAACACCAAAGTGCTTAGAATCACATTATAAACCGTTTTAGACCATTTTGAGCATTTCGATAACACTTTTCACACAAAAACATCAAAGAGCACAAAATAGCTTAATATCGTATTTAAAAACGTTTTAGACCATTTTTTGAGCATTTAGACAAAACTTTTTCACACAAAACACCAAAGTGCTTAGAATAGCTTCAAATCGCATTTGGAGACGTTTTAGACCATTTTGTGATTTTCGAAAAAACTTATCAACATAAAAACACCAAAAGGTTTAGAATAGCTTCAAATCGCATTTGGAGACGTTTTAGACCATTTTGTGATTTTTGAAAAAACTTGTTAACATAAAAACACCAAAGTGCTTAGAATAGCTTCAAGACACATTTGGAGACGTTTTAGACCATTTTGTGATTTTCGAAAAAACTTGTTAACATAAAAACACGAAAGTGCTTAGAATAGCTTCAAATCGCATTTGGAAACGTTTTAGACCATTTTGTGATTTTCGAAAAAGATTGTTAACATAAAAACACCAAAGTGCTTAGAATCACAATATAAACCGTTTTAGACCATTTTGAGCATTTCGATAACAATTTTCACACAAAAACATCAAAGAGCACAAAATAGCTTAATATCGTATTTAAAAATGTTTTAGACCATTTTGAGCATTTAGATAAAATTTTTCACACAAAACACCAAAGTGCTTAGAATAGCTTCAAATCGCATTTGGAGACGGTTTAGACCATTTTGTGATTTTGAAAAAACTTGTTAACATAAAAACACCAAAGTGCTTAGAATAGCTTCAAATCGCATTTGGAGACGTTTTAGACCATTTTGTGATTTTCGAAAAAACTTGTTAACATAAAAACACCAAAGTGCTTAGAATAGCTTCAAATCGTATTTGGAGACGTTTTAGACCATTTTGAGATTTTCGAAAAAACTTGGTTACACAAAAACATCAAAGTGCTTAAAATCACATTATAAACCGTTTTAGACCATTTTGAACATTTCGATAACACTTTTCACACAAAAACATCAAAGAGCACAAAATAGCTTAATATCGTATTTAAAAACGTTTTAGACCATTTTGAGCATTTCGACAAAACTTTTTCACACAAAACACCAAAGTGCTTAGAATAGCTTCAAATCGCATTTGGAGACGTTTTAGACCAATTTGTGCATTTCGATGAAACTTGATTACACAAAAACATCAACGTGCTTAAAATCACATTATAAACCGTTTTAGACCATTTTGAGCATTTCGATAACACTTTTCACACAAAAACATCAAAGAGCACAAAATAGCTTAATATCGTATTTAAAAACGTTTTAGACCATTTTGAGCATTTAGACAAAACTTTTTCACACAAAACACCAAAGTGCTTAGAATAGCTTCAAATCGCATTTGGAGACGTTTTAGACCATTTTGTGCATTTCGATGAAACTTGGTTACACAAAAACATCAAAGTGCTTAAAATCACATTATAAATCGTTTTAGACCATTTTGAGCATTTCGACAAAACTTTTTCACACAAAATACCAAAGGGCTTAGAATAGCTTCAAATCGCATTTGGAGACGTTTTAGACCATTTTGTGATTTTCGAAAAAACTTTTTAACATAAAAAGACCAAAGTGCTTAGAATAGCTTCAAATCACATTTGGAGACGTTTTAGACCATTTTGTGATTTTCGAAAAAACTTGTTAACATAAAAACACGAAAGTGCTTAGAATAGCTTCAAATCGCATTTGGAAACGTTTTAGACCATTTTGTGATTTTCGAAAAAAATTGTTAACATAAAAACACCAAAGTGCTTAGAATCACATTATAAACCGTTTTAGACCATTTTGAGCATTTCGATAACAATTTTCACACAAAAACATCAAAGAGCACAAAATAGCTTAATATCGTATTTAAAAATGTTTTAGACCATTTTGAGCATTTAGATAAAACTTTTTCACACAAAACACCAAAGTGCTTAGAATAGCTTCAAATCGCATTTGGAGACGTTTTAGACCATTTTGTGATTTTTGAAAAAACTTGTTAACATAAAAACACCAAAGTGCTTAGAATAGCTTCAAATCACATTTGGAGACGTTTTAGACCATTTTGTGATTTTCGAAAAAACTTATCAACATAAAAACACCAAAGGGTTTAGAATAGCTTCAAATCGCATTTGGAGACGTTTTAGACCATTTTGTGATTTTGAAAAAACTTGTTAACATAAAAACACCAAAGTGCTTAGAATAGCTTCAAATCGCATTTGGAGACGTTTTAGACTATTTTGTGATTTTCGAAAAAACTTGTTAACATAAAAACACCAAAGTGCTTAGAATAGCTTCAAATCGTATTTGGAGACGTTTTAGACCATTTTGAGATTTTCGAAAAAACTTGGTTACACAAAAACATCAAAGTGCTTAAAATCACATTATAAACCGTTTTAGACCATTTTGAGAATTTCGATAACACTTTTCACACAAAAACATCAAAGAGCACAAAATAGCTTAATATCGTATTTAAAAACGTTTTAGACCATTTTGAGCATTTCGACAAAACTTTTTCACACAAAACACCAAAGTGCTTAGAATAGCTTCAAATCGCATTTGGAGACGTTTTAGACCAATTTGTGCATTTCGATGAAACTTGATTACACAAAAACATCAAAGTGCTTAAAATCACATTATAAACCGTTTTAGACCATTTTGAGCATTTCGATAACACTTTTCACACAAAAACATCAAAGAGCACAAAATAGCTTAATATCGTATTTAAAAACGTTTTAGACCATTTTGAGCATTTAGACAAAACTTTTTCACACAAAACACCAAAGTGCTTAGAATAGCTTCAAATCGCATTTGGAGACGTTTTAGACCATTTTGTGCATTTCGATGAAACTTGGTTACACAAAAACATCAAAGTGCTTAAAATCACATTATAAATCGTTTTAGACCATTTTGAGCATTTCGACAAAACTTTTTCACACAAAATACCAAAGTGCTTAGAATAGCTTCAAATCGCATTTGGAGACGTTTTAGACCATTTTGTGATTTTCGAAAAAACTTTTTAACATAAAAACACCAAAGTGCTTAGAATAGCTTCAAATCACATTTGGAGACATTTTAGACCAAAAGTGCTTAGAATCACATTATAAACCGTTTTAGACCATTTTGAGCATTTCGATAACAATTTTCACACAAAAACATCAAAGAGCACAAAATAGCTTAATATCGTATTTAAAAATGTTTTAGACCATTTTGAGCATTTAGATAAAACTTTTTCACACAAAACACCAAAGTGCTTAGAATAGCTTCAAATCGCATTT
This sequence comes from Antedon mediterranea, assembly GCF_964355755.1. Lineage (NCBI taxonomy): Eukaryota > Metazoa > Echinodermata > Crinoidea > Comatulida > Antedonidae > Antedon > Antedon mediterranea. The sequence continues at coordinate 13,156,616 of NC_092675.1, forward strand.
GGAGACGTTTTAGACCAATTTGTGATTTTTGAAAAAACTTGTTAACATAAAAACACCAAAGTGCTTAGAATAGCTTCAAATCACATTTGGAGACGTTTTAGACCATTTTGTGATTTTGAACAAACTTGTTAACATAAAAACACCAAAGTGCTTAGAATAGCTTCAAATCGTATTTGGAGACGTTTTAGACCATTTTGAGATTTTCGAAAAAACTTGGTTACACAAAAACATCAAAGTGCTTAAAATCACATTATAAACCGTTTTAGACCATTTTGAGCATTTCGATAACACTTTTCACACAAAAACATCAAAGAGCACAAAATAGCTTAATATCGTATTTAAAAACGTTTTAGACCATTTTGAGCATTTCGACAAAACTTTTTCACACAAAACACCAAAGTGCTTAGAATAGCTTCAAATCGCATTTGGAGACGTTTTAGACCAATTTGTGCATTTCGATGAAACTTGATTACACAAAAACATCAAAGTGCTTAAAATCACATTATAAACCGTTTTAGACCATTTTGAGCATTTCGATAACACTTTTCACACAAAAACATCAAAGAGCACAAAATAGCTTAATATCGTATTTAAAAACGTTTTAGACCATTTTGAGAATTTAGACAAAACTTTTTCACACAAAACACCAAAGTGCTTAGAATAGCTTCAAATCGCATTTGGAGACGTTTTAGACCATTTTGTGCATTTCGATGAAACTTGGTTACACAAAAACATCAAAGTGCTTAAAATCACATTATAAATCGTTTTAGACCATTTTGAGCATTTCGACAAAACTTTTTCACACAAAATACCAAAGTGCTTAGAATAGCTTCAAATCGCATTTGGAGACGTTTTAGACCATTTTGTGATTTTCGAAAAAACTTTTTAACATAAAAACACCAAAGTGCTTAGAATAGCTTCAAATCACATTTGGAGACATTTTAGACCATTTTGTGATTTTCGAAAAAACTTGTTAACATAAAAACACGAAGTGCTTAGAATAGCTTCAAATCGCATTTGGAAACGTTTTAGACCATTTTGTGATTTTCGAAAAAAATTGTTAACATAAAAACACCAAAGTGCTTAGAATCACATTATAAACCGTTTTAGACCATTTTGAGCATTTCGATAACAATTTTCACACAAAAACATCAAAGAGCACAAAATAGCTTAATATCGTATTTAAAAATGTTTTAGACCATTTTGAGCATTTAGATAAAACTTTTTCACACAAAACACCAAAGTGCTTAGAATAGCTTCAAATCGCATTTGGAGACGTTTTAGACCATTTTGTGATTTTTGAAAAAACTTGTTAACATAAAAACACCAAAGTGCTTAGAATAGCTTCAAATCACATTTGGAGACGTTTTAGACCATTTTGTGATTTTCGAAAAAACTTGTTAACATAAAAACACGAAAGTGCTTAGAATAGCTTCAAATCGCATTTGGAAACGTTTTAGACCATTTTGTGATTTTCTAAAAAACTTGTTAACATAAAAACACGAAAGTGCTTAGAATAGCTTCAAATCGCATTTGGAAACGTTTTAGACCATTTTGTGATTTTCGAAAAAACTTGTTAACATAAAAACACGAAAGTGCTTAGAATAGCTTCAAATCGCATTTGGAAACGTTTTAGACCATTTTGTGATTTTCGAAAAAAAATTGTTAACATAAAAACACCAAAGTGTTTAGAATAGCTTCAAATCGCATTTGGAGACGTTTTAGACCAATTTGTGATTTTCGAAAAAACTTATCAACATAAAAACACCAAAGGGTTTAGAATAGCTTCAAATCGCATTTGGAGACGTTTTAGACCATTTTGTGATTTTGAAAAAACTTGTTAACATAAAAACACCAAAGTGCTTAGAATAGCTTCAAATCGCATTTGGAGACGTTTTAGACCATTTTGTGATTTTCGAAAAAACTTGTTAACATAAAAACACCAAAGTGCTTAGAATAGCTTCAAATCGTATTTGGAGACGTTTTAGACCATTTTGAGATTTTCGAAAAAACTTGGTTACACAAAAACATCAAAGTGCTTAAAATCACATTATAAACCGTTTTAGACCATTTTGAGCATTTCGGTAACACTTTTCACACAAAAACATCAAAGAGCACAAAATAGCTTAATATCGTATTTAAAAACGTTTTAGACCATTTTGAGCCTTTAGACAAAACTTTTTCACACAAAACACCAAAGTGCTTAGAATAGCTTCAAATCGCATTTGGAGACGTTTTAGACCATTTTGTGCATTTCGATGAAACTTGGTTACACAAAAACATCAAAGTGCTTAAAATCACATTATAAATCGTTTTAGACCATTTTGAGCATTTCGACAAAACTTTTTCACACAAAATACCAAAGTGCTTAGAATAGCTTCAAATCGCATTTGGAGACGTTTTAGACCATTTTGTGATTTTCGAAAAAACTTTTTAACATAAAAACACCAAAGTGCTTAGAATAGCTTCAAATCACATTTGGAGACGTTTTAGACCATAAGTGCTTAGAATCACATTATAAACCGTTTTAGACCATTTTGAGCATTTCGATAACAATTTTCACACAAAAACATCAAAGAGCACAAAATAGCTTAATATCGTATTTAAAAATGTTTTAGACCATTTTGAGCATTTAGATAAAACTTTTTCACACAAAACACCAAAGTGCTTAGAATAGCTTCAAATCGCATTTGGAGACGTTTTAGACCATTTTGTGATTTTTGAAAAAACTTGTTAACATAAAAACACCAAAGTGCTTAGAATAGCTTCAAATCACATTTGGAGACGTTTTAGACCATTTTGTGATTTTCGAAAAAACTTGTTAACATAAAAACACGAAAGTGCTTAGAATAGCTTCAAATCGCATTTGGAAACGTTTTAGACCATTTAGTGATTTTCGAAAAAACTTGTTAACATAAAAACACGAAAGTGCTTAGAATAGCTTCAAATCGCATTTGGAAACGTTTTAGACCATTTTGTGATTTTCGAAAAAAATTGTTAACATAAAAACACCAAAGTGTTTAGAATAGCTTCAAATCGCATTTGGAGACGTTTTAGACCAATTTGTGATTTTCGAAAAAACTTATCAACATAAAAACACCAAAGGGTTTAGAATAGCTTCAAATCGCATTTGGAGACGTTTTAGACCATTTTGTGATTTTCGAAAAAACTTGTTAACATAAAAACACGAAAGTGCTTAGAATAGCTTCAAATCGCATTTGGAAACGTTTTAGACCATTTTGTGATTTTCGAAAAAACTTGTTAACATAAAAACATGAAAGTGCTTAGAATAGCTTCAAATCGTATTTGGAGACGTTTTAGACCATTTTGTGATTTTCGAAAAAACTTGTTAACATAAAAACACGAATGTGCTTAGAATAGCTTCAAATCGCATTTTGAGACGTTTTAGACCATTTTGTGCATTTCGATGAAACTTGGTTACACAAAAACATCAAAGTGCTTAAAATCACATTATAAACCATTTTAGACCATTTTGAGCATTTCGATAACACTTTTCACACAAAAACATCAAAGAGCACAAAATAGCTTAATATCGTATTTAAAAACGTTTTAGACCATTTTGAGCATTTCGACAAAACTTTTTCACACAAAACACCAAAGTGCTTAGAATAGCTTCAAATCGCATTTGGAGACGTTTTAGACCATTTTGTGATTTTCGAAAAAACTTGTTAACATAAAAACATCAAAGTGTACAGAATAACTTCAAATCGCATTTGGAGACCGTTTTAGGCCAATTTGTGATTTTCGAAAAAACTTGTTAACCTAAAAATACCAAAGTGTTTAGAATAGCTTCAAATCGCATTTGGAGACGTTTTAGAACATTTTGTGATTTTCGAAAAAACTTGTTAACATAAAAACACCAAAGTGCTTAGAATAGCTTCAAATCGTATTTGGAGACGTTTTAGACCATTTTGAGATTTTCGAAAAAACTTGGTTACACAAAAACATCAAAGTGCTTAAAATCACATTATAAACCGTTTTAGACCATTTTGAGAATTTCGATAACACTTTTCACACAAAAACATCAAAGAGCACAAAATAGCTTAATATCGTATTTAAAAAAGTTTTAGACCATTTTGAGCATTTCGACAAAACTTTTTCACACAAAACACCAAAGTGCTTAGAATAGCTTCAAATCGCATTTGGAGACGTTTTAGACCAATTTGTGCATTTCGATGAAACTTGATTACACAAAAACATCAAAGTGCTTAAAATCACATTATAAACCGTTTTAGACCATTTTGAGCATTTCGATAACACTTTTCACACAAAAACATCAAAGAGCACAAAATAGCTTAATATCGTATTTAAAAACGTTTTAGACCATTTTGAGCATTTAGACAAAACTTTTTCACACAAAACACCAAAGTGCTTAGAATAGCTTCAAATCGCATTTGGAGACGTTTTAGACCATTTTGTGCATTTCGATGAAACTTGGTTACACAAAAACATCAAAGTGCTTAAAATCACATTATAAATCGTTTTAGACCATTTTGAGCATTTCGACAAAACTTTTTCACACAAAATACCAAAGTGCTTAGAATAGCTTCAAATCGCATTTGGAGACGTTTTAGACCATTTTGTGATTTTCGAAAAAACTTTTTAACATAAAAACACCAAAGTGCTTAGAATAGCTTCAAATCACATTTGGAGACATTTTAGACCATTTTGTGATTTTCGAAAAAACTTGTTAACATAAAAACACGAAGTGCTTAGAATAGCTTCAAATCGCATTTGGAAACGTTTTAGACCATTTTGTGATTTTCGAAAAAAATTGTTAACATAAAAACACCAAAGTGCTTAGAATCACATTATAAACCGTTTTAGACCATTTTGAGCATTTCGATAACAATTTTCACACAAAAACATCAAAGAGCACAAAATAGCTTAATATCGTATTTAAAAATGTTTTAGACCATTTTGAGCATTTAGATAAAACTTTTTCACACAAAACACCAAAGTGCTTAGAATAGCTTCAAATCGCATTTGGAGACGTTTTAGACCATTTTGTGATTTTTGAAAAAACTTGTTAACATAAAAACACCAAAGTGCTTAGAATAGCTTCAAATCGCATTTGGAAACGTTTTAGACCATTTTGTGATTTTCGAAAAAACTTGTTAACATAAAAACATGAAAGTGCTTAGAATAGCTTCAAATCGTATTTGGAGACGTTTTAGACCATTTTGTGATTTTCGAAAAAACTTGTTAACATAAAAACACCAATGTGCTTAGAATAGCTTCAAATCGCATTTGGAGACGGTTTAGACCATTTTGTGATTTTGAAAAAACTTGTTAACATAAAAACACCAAAGTGCTTAGAATAGCTTCAAATCGCATTTGGAGACGTTTTAGACCATTTTGTGATTTTCGAAAAAACTTGTTAACATAAAAACACCAAAGTGCTTAGAATAGCTTCAAATCGTATTTGGAGACGTTTTAGACCATTTTGAGATTTTCGAAAAAACTTGGTTACACAAAAACATCAAAGTGCTTAAAATCACATTATAAACCGTTTTAGACCATTTTGAGCATTTCGGTAACACTTTTCACACAAAAACATCAAAGAGCACAAAATAGCTTAATATCGTATTTAAAAACGTTTTAGACCATTTTGAGCCTTTAGACAAAACTTTTTCACACAAAACACCAAAGTGCTTAGAATAGCTTCAAATCGCATTTGGAGACGTTTTAGACCATTTTGTGCATTTCGATGAAACTTGGTTACACAAAAACATCAAAGTGCTTAAAATCACATTATAAATCGTTTTAGACCATTTTGAGCATTTCGACAAAACTTTTTCACACAAAATACCAAAGTGCTTAGAATAGCTTCAAATCGCATTTGGAGACGTTTTAGACCATTTTGTGATTTTCGAAAAAACTTTTTAACATAAAAACACCAAAGTGCTTAGAATAGCTTCAAATCACATTTGGAGACGTTTTAGACCATAAGTGCTTAGAATCACATTATAAACCGTTTTAGACCATTTTGAGCATTTCGATAACAATTTTCACACAAAAACATCAAAGAGCACAAAATAGCTTAATATCGTATTTAAAAATGTTTTAGACCATTTTGAGCATTTAGATAAAACTTTTTCACACAAAACACCAAAGGGTTTAGAATAGCTTCAAATCGCATTTGGAGACGTTTTAGACCATTTTGTGATTTTTGAAAAAACTTGTTAACATAAAAACACCAAAGTGCTTAGAATAGCTTCAAATCACATTTGGAGACGTTTTAGACCATTTTGTGATTTTCGAAAAAACTTGTTAACATAAAAACACGAAAGTGCTTAGAATAGCTTCAAATCGCATTTGGAAACGTTTTAGACCATTTAGTGATTTTCGAAAAAACTTGTTAACATAAAAACACGAAAGTGCTTAGAATAGCTTCAAATCGCATTTGGAAACGTTTTAGACCATTTTGTGATTTTCGAAAAAAATTGTTAACATAAAAACACCAAAGTGTTTAGAATAGCTTCAAATCGCATTTGGAGACGTTTTAGACCAATTTGTGATTTTCGAAAAAACTTATCAACATAAAAACACCAAAGGGTTTAGAATAGCTTCAAATCGCATTTGGAGACGTTTTAGACCATTTTGAGATTTTCGAAAAAACTTGGTTACACAAAAACATCAAAGTGCTTAAAATCACATTATAAACCGTTTTAGACCATTTTGAACATTTCGATAACACTTTTCACACAAAAACATCAAAGAGCACAAAATAGCTTAATATCGTATTTAAAAACGTTTTAGACCATTTTGAGCATTTCGACAAAACTTTTTCACACAAAACACCAAAGTGCTTAGAATAGCTTCAAATCGCATTTGGAGAAGTTTTAGACCAATTTGTGCATTTCGATGAAACTTGATTACACAAAAACATCAACGTGCTTAAAATCACATTATAAACCGTTTTAGACCATTTTGAGCATTTCGATAACACTTTTCACACAAAAACATCAAAGAGCACAAAATAGCTTAATATCGTATTTAAAAACGTTTTAGACCATTTTGAGCATTTAGACAAAACTTTTTCACACAAAACACCAAAGTGCTTAGAATAGCTTCAAATCGCATTTGGAGACGTTTTAGACCATTTTGTGCATTTCGATGAAGCTTGGTTACACAAAAACATCAAAGTGCTTAAAATCACATTATAAATCGTTTTAGACCATTTTGAGCATTTCGACAAAACTTTTTCACACAAAATACCAAAGGGCTTAGAATAGCTTCAAATCGCATTTGGAGACGTTTTAGACCATTTTGTGATTTTCGAAAAAACTTTTTAACATAAAAACACCAAAGTGCTTAGAATAGCTTCAAATCACATTTGGAGACGTTTTAGACCATTTTGTGATTTTCGAAAAAACTTGTTAACATAAAAACACGAAAGTGCTTAGAATAGCTTCAAATCGCATTTGGAAACGTTTTAGACCATTTTGTGATTTTCGAAAAAAATTGTTAACATAAAAACACCAAAGTGCTTAGAATCACATTATAAACCGTTTTAGACCATTTTGAGCATTTCGATAACAATTTTTACACAAAAACATCAAAGAGCACAAAATAGCTTAATATCGTATTTAAAAATGTTTTAGACCATTTTGAGCATTTAGATAAAACTTTTTCACACAAAACACCAAAGTGCTTAGAATAGCTTCAAATCGCATTTGGAGACGTTTTAGACCATTTTGTGATTTTTGAAAAAACTTGTTAACATAAAAACACCAAAGTGTTAGAATAGCTTCAAATCACATTTGGAGACGTTTTAGACTATTTTGTGATTTTCGAAAAAACTTGTTAACATAAAAACACCAAAGTGCTTAGAATAGCTTAAAATCGTATTTGGAGACGTTTTAGACCATTTTGAGATTTTCGAAAAAACTTGGTTACACAAAAACATCAAAGTGCTTAAAATCACATTATAAACCGTTTTAGACCAGTTTGAGAATTTCGATAACACTTTTCACACAAAAACATCAAAGAGCACAAAATAGCTTAATATCGTATTTAAAAACGTTTTAGACCATTTTGAGCATTTCGACAAAACTTTTTCACACAAAACACCAAAGTGCTTAGAATAGCTTCAAATCGCATTTGGAGACGTTTTAGACCAATTTGTGCATTTCGATGAAACTTGATTACACAAAAACATCAAAGTTCTTAAAATCACATTATAAACCGTTTTAGACCATTTTGAGCATTTCGATAACACTTTTCACACAAAAACATCAAAGAGCACAAAATAGCTTAATATCGTATTTAAAAACATTTTAGACCATTTTGAGCATTTAGACAAAACTTTTTCACACAAAACACCAAAGTGCTTAGAATAGCTTCAAATCGCATTTGGAGACGTTTTAGACCATTTTGTGCATTTCGATGAAACTTGGTTACACAAAAACATCAAAGTGCTTAAAATCACATTATAAATCGTTTTAGACCATTTTGAGCATTTCGACAAAACTTTTTCACACAAAATACCAAAGTGCTTAGAATAGCTTCAAATCGCATTTGGAGACGTTTTAGACCATTTTGTGATTTTCGAAAAAACTTTTTAACATAAAAACACCAAAGTGCTTAGAATAGCTTCAAATCACATTTGGAGACATTTTAGACCATAAGTGCTTAGAATCACAATATAAACCGTTTTAGACCATTTTGAGCATTTCGATAACAATTTTCACACAAAAACATCAAAGAGCACAAAATAGCTTAATATCGTATTTAAAAATGTTTTAGACCATTTTGAGCATTTAGATAAAACTTTTTCACACAAAACACCAAAGTGCTTAGAATAGCTTCAAATCGCATTTGGAGACGGTTTAGACCATTTTGTGATTTTGAAAAAACTTGTTAACATAAAAACACCAAAGTGCTTAGAATAGCTTCAAATCGCATTTGGAGACGTTTTAGACCATTTTGTGATTTTCGAAAAAACTTGTTAACATAAAAACACCAAAGTGCTTAGAATAGCTTCAAATCGTATTTGGAGACGTTTTAGACCATTTTGAGATTTTCGAAAAAACTTGGTTACACAAAAACATCAAAGTGCTTAAAATCACATTATAAACCGTTTTAGACCATTTTGAACATTTCGATAACACTTTTCACACAAAAACATCAAAGAGCACAAAATAGCTTAATATCGTATTTAAAAACGTTTTAGACCATTTTGAGCATTTCGACAAAACTTTTTCACACAAAACACCAAAGTGCTTAGAATAGCTTCAAATCGCATTTGGAGACGTTTTAGACCAATTTGTGCATTTCGATGAAACTTGATTACACAAAAACATCAACGTGCTTAAAATCACATTATAAACCGTTTTAGACCATTTTGAGCATTTCGATAACACTTTTCACACAAAAACATCAAAGAGCACAAAATAGCTTAATATCGTATTTAAAAACGTTTTAGACCATTTTGAGCATTTAGACAAAACTTTTTCACACAAAACACCAAAGTGCTTAGAATAGCTTCAAATCGCATTTGGAGACGTTTTAGACCATTTTGTGCATTTCGATGAAGCTTGGTTACACAAAAACATCAAAGTGCTTAAAATCACATTATAAATCGTTTTAGACCATTTTGAGCATTTCGACAAAACTTTTTCACACAAAATACCAAAGGGCTTAGAATAGCTTCAAATCGCATTTGGAGACGTTTTAGACCATTTTGTGATTTTCGAAAAAACTTTTTAACATAAAAACACCAAAGTGCTTAGAATAGCTTCAAATCACATTTGGAGACGTTTTAGACCATTTTGTGATTTTCGAAAAAACTTGTTAACATAAAAACACGAAAGTGCTTAGAATAGCTTCAAATCGCATTTGGAAACGTTTTAGACCATTTTGTGATTTTCGAAAAAAATTGTTAACATAAAAACACCAAAGTGCTTAGAATCACATTATAAACCGTTTTAGACCATTTTGAGCATTTCGATAACAATTTTCACACAAAAACATCAAAGAGCACAAAATAGCTTAATATCGTATTTAAAAATGTTTTAGACCATTTTGAGCATTTAGATAAAACTTTTTCACACAAAACACCAAAGTGCTTAGAATAGCTTCAAATCGCATTTGAAGACGTTTTAGACCATTTTGTGATTTTTGAAAAAACTTGTTAACATAAAAACACCAAAGGGTTAGAATAGCTTCAAATCACATTTGGAGACGTTTCAGACCATTTTGTGATTTTCGAAAAAACTTGTTAACATAAAAACACGAAAGTGCTTAGAATAGCTTCAAATCGAATTTGGAAACGTTTTAGACCATTTTGTGATTTTCGAAAAAACTTGTTAACATAAAAACACGAAAGTGCTTAGAATAGCTTCAAATCGCATTTGGAAACGTTTTAGACCATTTTGTGATTTTTGAAAAAAATTGTTAACATAAAAACACCAAAGTGTTTAGAATAGCTTCAAATCGCATTTGGAGACGTTTTAGACCAATTTGTGATTTTCGAAAAAACTTATCAACATAAAAACACCAAATCGCATTTGGAGACGTTTTAGACCATTTTGTGATTTTGAAAAAACTTGTTAACATAAAAACACCAAAGTGCTTAAAATCACATTATAAATCGTTTTAGACCATTTTGAGCATTTCGACAAAACTTTTTCACACAAAATACCAAAGGGCTTCAAATCGCATTTGGAGACGTTTTAGACCATTTTGTGATTTTCGAAAAAACTTTTTAACATAAAAACACCAAAGTGCTTAGAATAGCTTCAAATCACATTTGGAGACGTTTTAGACCATTTTGTGATTTTCGAAAAAACTTGTTAACATAAAAACACGAAAGTGCTTAGAATAGCTTCAAATCGCATTTAGAAACGTTTTAGACCATTTTGTGATTTTCGAAAAAAAATTGTTAACATAAAAACACCAAAGTGCTTAGAATCACATTATAAACCGTTTTAGACCATTTTGAGCATTTCGATAACAATTTTCACACAAAAACATCAAAGAGCACAAAATAGCTTAATATCGTATTTAAAAATGTTTTAGACCATTTTGAGCAATTAGATAAAACTTTTTCACACAAAACACCAAAGTGCTTAGAATAGCTTCAAATCGCATTTGGAGACGTTTTAGACCATTTTGTGATTTTTGAAAAAACTTGTTAACATAAAAACGCCAAAGTGCTTAGAATAGCTTCAAATCACATTTGGAGACGTTTTAGACCATTTTGTGATTTTCGAAAAAACTTGTTAACATAAAAACACGAAAGTGCTTAGAATAGCTTCAAATCGCATTTGGAAACGTTTTAGACCATTTTGTGATTTTCGAAAAAACTTGTTAACATAAAAACACGAAAGTGCTTAGAATAGCTTCAAATCGCATTTGGAAACGTTTTAGACCATTTTGTGATTTTCGAAAAAACTTGTTAACATAAAAACACGAAAGTGCTTAGAATAGCTTCAAATCGCATTTGGAAACGTTTTAGACCATTTTGTGATTTTCGAAAAAACTTGTTAACATAAAAACACGAAAGTGCTTAGAATAGCTTCAAATCGCATTTGGAAACGTTTTAGACCATTTTGTGATTTTCGAAAAAAATTGTTAACATAAAAACACCAAAGTGTTTAGAATAGCTTCAAATCGCATTTGGAGACGTTTTAGACAAATTTGTGATTTTCGAAAAAACTTATCAACATAAAAACACCAAAGGGTTTAGAATAGCTTCAAATCGCATTTGGAGACGTTTTAGACCATTTTGTGATTTTGAAAAAACTTGTTAACATAAAAACACCAAAGTGCTTAGAATAGCTTCAAATCGCATTTGGAGACGTTTTAGACCATTTTGTGATTTTCGAAAAAACTTGTTAACATAAAAACACGAAAGTGCTTAGAATAGCTTCAAATCGCATTTGGAAACGTTTTAGACCATTTTGTGATTTTCGAAAAAACTTGTTAACATAAAAACACGAAAGTGCTTAGAATAGCTTCAAATCGCATTTGGAAACGTTTTAGACCATTTTGTGATTTTCGAAAAAACTTGTTAACATAAAAACACGAAAGTGCTTAGAATAGCTTCAAATCGCATTTGGAGACGTTTTAGACCAATTTGTGATTTTCGAAAAAACTTATCAACATAAAAACACCAAAGGGTTTAGAATAGCTTCAAATCGCATTTGGAGACGTTTTAGACCATTTTGTGATTTTGAAAAAACTTGTTAACATAAAAACACCAAAGGGTTTAGAATAGCTTCAAATCGCATTTGGAGACGTTTTAGACCATTTTGTGATTTTGAAAAAACTTGTTAACATAAAAACACGAAAGTGCTTAGAATAGCTTCAAATCGCATTTTGAGACGTTTTAGACCATTTTGTGCATTTCGATGAAACTTGGTTACACAAAAACATCAAAGTGCTTAAAATCACATTATAAACCATTTTAGACCATTTTGAGCATTTCGATAACACTTTTCACACAAAAACATCAAAGAGCACAAAATAGCTTAATATCGTATTTAAAAACGTTTTAGACCATTTTGAGCATTTCGACAAAACTTTTTCACACAAAACACCAAAGTGCTTAGAATAGCTTCAAATCGCATTTGGAGACGTTTTAGACCAATTTGTGATTTTCGAAAAAACTTATCAACATAAAAACACCAAAGGGTTTAGAATAGCTTCAAATCGCATTTGGAGACGTTTTAGACCATTTTGTGATTTTGAAAAAACTTGTTAACATAAAAACACCAAAGGGTTTAGAATAGCTTCAAATCGCATTTGGAGACGTTTTAGACCATTTTGTGATTTTGAAAAAACTTGTTAACATAAAAACACGAAAGTGCTTAGAATAGCTTCAAATCGCATTTTGAGACGTTTTAGACCATTTTGTGCATTTCGATGAAACTTGGTTACACAAAAACATCAAAGTGCTTAAAATCACATTATAAACCATTTTAGACCATTTTGAGCATTTCGATAACACTTTTCACACAAAAACATCAAAGAGCACAAAATAGCTTAATATCGTATTTAAAAACGTTTTAGACCATTTTGAGCATTTCGACAAAACTTTTTCACACAAAACACCAAAGTGCTTAGAATAGCTTCAAATCGCATTTGGAGACGTTTTAGACCATTTTGTGATTTTCGAAAAAACTTGTTAACATAAAAACATCAAAGTGTACAGAATAACTTCAAATCGCATTTGGAGACCGTTTTAGGCCAATTTGTGATTTTCGAAAAAACTTGTTAACCTAAAAATACCAAAGTGTTTAGAATAGCTTCAAATCGCATTTGGAGACGTTTTAGAACATTTTGTGATTTTCGAAAAAACTTGTTAACATAAAAACACCAAAGTGCTTCAAATCGCATTTGGAGACATTTTAGACCAATTTGTGATTTTTGAAAAAACTTGTTAACATAAAAACACCAAAGTGCTTACAATAGCTTCAAATCGTATTTGGAGACGTTTTAGACCATTTTGTGATTTTCGAAAAAACTTGTTAACATAAAAACACCAAAGTACTTAGAATAGCTTCAAATCGCATTTGGAGACGTTTTAGACCATTTTATGCATTTCGATGAAACTTGGTTACACAAAAACATCAAAGTGCTTAAAATCACATTATAATCCGTTTTAGACCATTTTGAGCATTTCGATAACACTTTTCACACAAAAACATCAAAGAGCACAAAATAGCTTAATATCGTATTTAAAAACTTTTTAGACCATTTTGAGCATTTCGACAAAACTTTTTCACACAAAACACCAAAGTGCTTAGAATAGCTTCAATTCGCATTTGCAGACGTTTTAGACCATTTTGTGATTTTCGAAAAAAATTGTTAACATAAAAACATCAAAGTGTACAGAATAGCTTCAAATCGCATTTGGAGACCGTTTTAGGCCAATTTGTGATTTTCGAAAAAACTTGTTAACCTAAAAATACCAAAGTGTTTAGAATAGCTTCAAATCGCATTTGGAGACGTTTTAGACCATTTTGTGATTTTCGAAAAAACTTGTTAACATAAAAACACCAAAGTGCTTCAAATCGCATTTGAGACATTTTAGACCAATTTGTGATTTTTGAAAAAACTTGTTAACATAAAAACACCAAAGTGCTTACAATAGCTTCAAATCGTATTTGGAGACGTTTTAGACCATTTTGTGATTTTCGAAAAAACTTGTTAACATAAAAACACCAAAGTACTTAGAATAGCTTCAAATCGCATTTGGAGACGTTTTAGACCATTTTATGCATTTCGATGAAACTTGGTTACACAAAAACATCAAAGTGCTTAAAATCACATTATAATCCGTTTTAGACCATTTTGAGCATTTCGATAACACTTTTCACACAAAAACATCAAAGAGCACAAAATAGCTTAATATCGTATTTAAAAACTTTTTAGACCATTTTGAGCATTTCGACAAAACTTTTTCACACAAAACACCAAAGTGCTTAGAATAGCTTCAAATCGCATTTGGAGACGTTTTAGACCATTTTGTGATTTTCGAAAAAAATTGTTAACATAAAAACATCAAAGTGTACAGAATAGCTTCAAATCGCATTTGGAGACCGTTTTAGGCCAATTTGTGATTTTCGAAAAAACTTGTTAACCTAAAAATACCAAAGTGTTTAGAATAGCTTCAAATCGCATTTGGAGACGTTTTAGACCAATTTGTGCATTTCGATGACACTTGATTACACAAAAACATCAAAGTGCTTAAAATCACATTATAAACCGTTTTAGACCATTTTGAGCATTTCGATAACACTTTTCACACAAAAACATCAAAGAGCACAAAATAGCTTAATATCGTATTTAAAAACGTTTTAGACCATTTTGAGCATTTAGACAAAACTTTTTCACACAAAATACAAAAGTGCTTAGAATAGCTTCAAATCGCATTTGGAGACGTTTTAGACCATTTTTGTGATTTTCGAAAAAACTTTTTAACATAAAAACACCAAAGTGCTTAGAATAGCTTCAAATCACATTTGGAGACGTTTTAGACCATTTTGTGATTTTCGAAAAAACTTGTTAACATAAAAACACGAAAGTGCTTAGAATAGCTTCAAATCGCATTTAGAAACGTTTTAGACCATTTTGTGATTTTCGAAAAAAATTGTTAACATAAAAACACCAAAGTGCTTAGAATCACATTATAAACCGTTTTAGACCATTTTGAGCATTTCGATAACAATTTTCACACAAAAACATCAAAGAGCACAAAATAGCTTAATATCGTATTTAAAAATGTTTTAGACCATTTTGAGCAATTAGATAAAACTTTTTCACACAAAACACCAAAGTGCTTAGAATAGCTTCAAATCGCATTTGGAGACGTTTTAGACCATTTTGTGATTTTTGAAAAAACTTGTTAACATAAAAACACCAAAGTGCTTAGAATAGCTTCAAATCACATTTGGAGACGTTTTAGACCATTTTGTGATTTTCGAAAAAACTTGTTAACATAAAAACACGAAAGTGCTTAGAATAGCTTCAAATCGCATTTGGAAACGTTTTAGACCATTTTGTGATTTTCGAAAAAACTTGTTAACATAAAAACACGAAAGTGCTTAGAATAGCTTCAAATCGCATTTGGAAACGTTTTAGACCATTTTGTGATTTTCGAAAAAACTTGTTAACATAAAAACACGAAAGTGCTTAGAATAGCTTCAAATCGCATTTGGAAACGTTTTAGACCATTTTGTGATTTTCGAAAAAAATTGTTAACATAAAAACACCAAAGTGTTTAGAATAGCTTCAAATCGCATTTGGAGACGTTTTAGACCAATTTGTGATTTTCGAAAAAACTTATCAACATAAAAACACCAAAGGGTTTAGAATAGCTTCAAATCGCATTTGGAGACGTTTTAGACCATTTTGTGATTTTGAAAAAACTTGTTAACATAAAAACACCAAAGTGCTTAGAATAGCTTCAAATCGTATTTGGAGACGTTTTAGACCATTTTGAGATTTTCGAAAAAACTTGGTTACACAAAAACATCAAAGTGCTTAAAATCACATTATAAACCGTTTTAGACCATTTTTAGCATTTCGGTAACACTTTTCACACAAAAACATCAAAGAGCACAAAATAGCTTAATATCGTATTTAAAAACGTTTTAGACCATTTTGAGCATTTAGACAAAACTTTTTCACACAAAACACCAAAGTGCTTAGAATAGCTTCAAATCGCATTTGGAGACGTTTTAGACCATTTTGTGCATTTCGATGAAACTTGGTTACACAAAAACATTAAAGTGCTTAAAATCACATTATAAATCGTTTTAGACCATTTTGAGCATTTCGACAAAACTTTTTCACACAAAATACCAAAGTGCTTAGAATAGCTTCAAATCGCATTTGGAGACGTTTTAGACCATTTTGTGATTTTCGAAAAAACTTTTTAACATAAAAACACCAAAGTGCTTAGAATAGCTTCAAATCACATTTGGAGACGTTTTAGACCATAAGTGCTTAGAATCACATTATAAACCGTTTTAGACCATTTTGAGCATTTCGATAACAATTTTCACACAAAACATCAAAGAGCACAAAATAGCTTAATATCGTATTTAAAAATGTTTTAGACCATTTTGAGCATTTAGATAAAACTTTTTCACACAAAACACCAAAGTGCTTAGAATAGCTTCAAATCGCATTTGGAGACGTTTTAGACCATTTTGTGATTTTTGAAAAAACTTGTTAACATAAAAACACCAAAGTGCTTAGAATAGCTTCAAATCACATTTGGAGATGTTTTAGAACATTTTGTGATTTTTGAAAAAACTTGTTAACATAAAAACACGAAAGTGCTTAGAATAGCTTCAAATCACATTTGGAGACGTTTTAGACCATTTTGTGATTTTTGAAAAAAACTTGTTAACATAAAAACACGAAAGTGCTTAGAATAGCTTCAAATCGCATTTGGAAACGTTTTAGACCATTTTGTGATTTTCGAAAAAGATTGTTAACATAAAAACACCAATGTGCTTAGAATCACATTATAAACCGTTTTAGACCATTTTGAGCATTTCGATAACAATTTTCACACAAAAACATCAAAGAGAACAAAATAGCTTAATATCGTATTTATAAATGTTTTAGACCATTTTGAGCATTTCGACAAAACTTTTTCACACAAAACACCAAAGTGCTTAGAATAGCTTCAAATCGCATTTGGAGACGTTTTTTTATACCATTTTGTGATTTCGATGAAACTTGATTACACAAAAACATCAAAGTGCTTAAAATCACATTATAAACCGTTTTAGACCATTTTGAGCATTTCGATAACACTTTTCACACAAAAACATCAAAGAGCACAAAATAGCTTAATATCGTATTTAAAAACGTTTTAGACCATTTTGAGCATTTAGACAAAACTTTTTCACACAAAACACCAAAGTGCTTAGAATAGCTTCAAATCGCATTTGGAGACGTTTTAGAACATTTTGTGTTTTTCGAAAAAAACTGTTAACATAAAAACACCAAAGTGCTTAGAATAGCTTCAAATCGCATTTGGAGACGTTTTAGAACATTTTGTGTTCTTCGAAAAAACCTGTTAACATAAAAACACCAAAGTGCTTAGAATAGCTTCAAATCGCATTTGGAGACGTTTTAGACCATTTTGTGATTTTTGAAAAAACTTGTTAACATAAAAACACCAAAGTGCTTAGAATAGCTTCAAATCACATTTGGAGACGTTTTAGACCATTTTGTGATTTTCGAAAAAACTTGTTAACATAAAAACACGAAAGTGCTTAGAATAGCTTCAAATCGCATTTGGAAACGTTTTAGACCATTTTGTGATTTTCGAAAAAGATTGTTAACATAAAAACACCAAAGTGCTTAGAATCACAATATAAACCGTTTTAGACCATTTTGAGCATTTCGATAACAATTTTCACACAAAAACATCAAAGAGCACAAAATAGCTTAATATCGTATTTAAAAATGTTTTAGACCATTTTGAGCATTTAGATAAAACTTTTTCACACAAAACACCAAAGTGCTTAGAATAGCTTCAAATCGCATTTGGAGACGGTTTAGACCATTTTGTGATTTTGAAAAAACTTGTTAACATAAAAACACCAAAGTGCTTAGAATAGCTTCAAATCGCATTTGGAGACGTTTTAGACCATTTTGTGATTTTCGAAAAAACTTGTTAACATAAAAACACCAAAGTGCTTAGAATAGCTTCAAATCGTATTTGGAGACGTTTTAGACCATTTTGAGATTTTCGAAAAAACTTGGTTACACAAAAACATCAAAGTGCTTAAAATCACATTATAAACCGTTTTAGACCATTTTGAACATTTCGATAACACTTTTCACACAAAAACATCAAAGAGCACAAAATAGCTTAATATCGTATTTAAAAACGTTTTAGACCATTTTGAGCATTTCGACAAAACTTTTTCACACAAAACACCAAAGTGCTTAGAATAGCTTCAAATCGCATTTGGAGACGTTTTAGACCAATTTGTGCATTTCGATGAAACTTGATTACACAAAAACATCAACGTGCTTAAAATCACATTATAAACCGTTTTAGACCATTTTGAGCATTTCGATAACACTTTTCACACAAAAACATCAAAGAGCACAAAATAGCTTAATATCGTATTTAAAAACGTTTTAGACCATTTTGAGCATTTAGACAAAACTTTTTCACACAAAACACCAAAGTGCTTAGAATAGCTTCAAATCGCATTTGGAGACGTTTTAGACCATTTTGTGCATTTCGATGAAGCTTGGTTACACAAAAACATCAAAGTGCTTAAAATCACATTATAAATCGTTTTAGACCATTTTGAGCATTTCGACAAAACTTTTTCACACAAAATACCAAAGGGCTTAGAATAGCTTCAAATCGCATTTGGAGACGTTTTAGACCATTTTGTGATTTTCGAAAAAACTTTTTAACATAAAAACACCAAAGTGCTTAGAATAGCTTCAAATCACATTTGGAGACGTTTTAGACCATTTTGTGATTTTCGAAAAAACTTGTTAACATAAAAACACGAAAGTGCTTAGAATAGCTTCAAATCGCATTTGGAAACGTTTTAGACCATTTTGTGATTTTCGAAAAAAATTGTTAACATAAAAACACCAAAGTGCTTAGAATCACATTATAAACCGTTTTAGACCATTTTGAGCATTTCGATAACAATTTTCACACAAAAACATCAAAGAGCACAAAATAGCTTAATATCGTATTTAAAAATGTTTTAGACCATTTTGAGCATTTAGATAAAACTTTTTCACACAAAACACCAAAGTGCTTAGAATAGCTTCAAATCGCATTTGGAGACGTTTTAGACCATTTTGTGATTTTTGAAAAAACTTGTTAACATAAAAACACCAAAGTGTTAGAATAGCTTCAAATCACATTTGGAGACGTTTCAGACCATTTTGTGATTTTCGAAAAAACTTGTTAACATAAAAACACGAAAGTGCTTAGAATAGCTTCAAATCGAATTTGGAAACGTTTTAGACCATTTTGTGATTTTCGAAAAAACTTGTTAACATAAAAACACGAAAGTGCTTAGAATAGCTTCAAATCGCATTTGGAAACGTTTTAGACCATTTTGTGATTTTCAAAAAAAATTGTTAACATAAAAACACCAAAGTGTTTAGAATAGCTTCAAATCGCATTTGGAGACGTTTTAGACCAATTTGTGATTTTCGAAAAAACTTATCAACATAAAAACACCAAATCGCATTTGGAGACGTTTTAGACCATTTTGTGATTTTGAAAAAACTTGTTAACATAAAAACACCAAAGTGCTTAAAATCACATTATAAATCGTTTTAGACCATTTTGAGCATTTCGACAAAACTTTTTCACACAAAATACCAAAGGGCTTCAAATCGCATTTGGAGACGTTTTAGACCATTTTGTGATTTTCGAAAAAACTTTTTAACATAAAAACACCAAAGTGCTTAGAATAGCTTCAAATCACATTTGGAGACGTTTTAGACCATTTTGTGATTTTCGAAAAAACTTGTTAACATAAAAACACGAAAGTGCTTAGAATAGCTTCAAATCGCATTTAGAAACGTTTTAGACCATTTTGTGTTTTTCGAAAAAAATTGTTAACATAAAAACACCAAAGTGCTTAGAATCACATTATAAACCGTTTTAGACCATTTTGAGCATTTCGATAACAATTTTCACACAAAAACATCAAAGAGCACAAAATAGCTTAATATCGTATTTAAAAATGTTTTAGACCATTTTGAGCAATTAGATAAAACTTTTTCACACAAAACACCAAAGTGCTTAGAATAGCTTCAAATCGCATTTGGAGACGTTTTAGACCATTTTGTGATTTTTGAAAAAACTTGTTAACATAAAAACACCAAAGTGCTTAGAATAGCTTCAAATCACATTTGGAGACGTTTTAGACCATTTTGTGATTTTCGAAAAAACTTGTTAACATAAAAACACGAAAGTGCTTAGAATAGCTTCAAATCGCATTTGGAAACGTTTTAGACCATTTTGTGATTTTCGAAAAAACTTGTTAACATAAAAACACGAAAGTGCTTAGAATAGCTTCAAATCGCATTTGGAAACGTTTTAGACCATTTTGTGATTTTCGAAAAAAATTGTTAACATAAAAACACCAAAGTGTTTAGAATAGCTTCAAATCGCATTTGGAGACGTTTTAGACCAATTTGTGATTTTCGAAAAAACTTATCAACATAAAAACACCAAAGGGTTTAGAATAGCTTCAAATCGCATTTGGAGACGTTTTAGACCATTTTGTGATTTTGAAAAAACTTGTTAACATAAAAACACCAAAGTGCTTAGAATAGCTTCAAATCGCATTTGGAGACGTTTTAGACCATTTTGTGATTTTCGAAAAAACTTGTTAACATAAAAACACCAAAGTGCTTAGAATAGCTTCAAATCGTATTTGGAGACGTTTTAGACCATTTTGAGATTTTCGAAAAAACTTGGTTACACAAA
The DNA here is from genome assembly GCF_964355755.1 of Antedon mediterranea. NCBI lineage: Eukaryota > Metazoa > Echinodermata > Crinoidea > Comatulida > Antedonidae > Antedon > Antedon mediterranea. The sequence goes on from NC_092675.1 coordinate 13,177,599, forward strand.
AACATCAAAGTGCTTAAAATCACATTATAAACCGTTTTAGACCATTTTTAGCATTTCGGTAACACTTTTCACACAAAAACATCAAAGAGCACAAAATAGCTTAATATCGTATTTAAAAACGTTTTAGACCATTTTGAGCATTTAGACAAAACTTTTTCACACAAAACACCAAAGTGCTTAGAATAGCTTCAAATCGCATTTGGAGACGTTTTAGACCATTTTGTGCATTTCGATGAAACTTGGTTACACAAAAACATTAAAGTGCTTAAAATCACATTATAAATCGTTTTAGACCATTTTGAGCATTTCGACAAAACTTTTTCACACAAAATACCAAAGTGCTTAGAATAGCTTCAAATCGCATTTGGAGAGGTTTTAGACCATTTTGTGATTTTCGAAAAAACTTTTTAACATAAAAACACCAAAGTGCTTAGAATAGCTTCAAATCACATTTGGAGACGTTTTAGACCATAAGTGCTTAGAATCACATTATAAACCGTTTTAGACCATTTTGAGCATTTCGATAACAATTTTCACACAAAACATCAAAGAGCACAAAATAGCTTAATATCGTATTTAAAAATGTTTTAGACCATTTTGAGCATTTAGATAAAACTTTTTCACACAAAACACCAAAGTGCTTAGAATAGCTTCAAATCGCATTTGGAGACGTTTTAGACCATTTTGTGATTTTTGAAAAAACTTGTTAACATAAAAACACCAAAGTGCTTAGAATAGCTTCAAATCACATTTGGAGATGTTTTAGAACATTTTGTGATTTTTGAAAAAACTTGTTAACATAAAAACACGAAAGTGCTTAGAATAGCTTCAAATCACATTTGGAGACGTTTTAGACCATTTTGTGATTTTTGAAAAAACTTGTTAACATAAAAACACGAAAGTGCTTAGAATAGCTTCAAATCGCATTTGGAAACGTTTTAGACCATTTTGTGATTTTCGAAAAAGATTGTTAACATAAAAACACCAATGTGCTTAGAATCACATTATAAACCGTTTTAGACCATTTTGAGCATTTCGATAACAATTTTCACACAAAAACATCAAAGAGCACAAAATAGCTTAATATCGTATTTATAAATGTTTTAGACCATTTTGAGCATTTCGACAAAACTTTTTCACACAAAACACCAAAGTGCTTAGAATAGCTTCAAATCGCATTTGGAGACGTTTTTTATACCATTTTGTGATTTCGATGAAACTTGATTACACAAAAACATCAAAGTGCTTAAAATCACATTATAAACCGTTTTAGACCATTTTGAGCATTTCGATAACACTTTTCACACAAAAACATCAAAGAGCACAAAATAGCTTAATATCGTATTTAAAAACGTTTTAGACCATTTTGAGCATTTAGACAAAACTTTTTCACACAAAACACCAAAGTGCTTAGAATAGCTTCAAATCGCATTTGGAGACGTTTTAGAACATTTTGTGTTTTTCGAAAAAAACTGTTAACATAAAAACACCAAAGTGCTTAGAATAGCTTCAAATCGCATTTGGAGACGTTTTAGAACATTTTGTGTTCTTCGAAAAAACCTGTTAACATAAAAACACCAAAGTGCTTAGAATAGCTTCAAATCGCATTTGGAGACGTTTTAGACCATTTTGTTATTTTTGAAAAAACTTGTTAACATAAAAACACCAAAGTGCTTAGAATAGCTTCAAATCACATTTGGAGACGTTTTAGACCATTTTGTGATTTTCGAAAAAACTTTTTAACATAAAAACACGAAAGTGCTTAGAATAGCTTCAAATCGCATTTGGAAACGTTTTAGACCATTTTGTGATTTTCGAAAAAGATTGTTAACATAAAAACACCAAAGTGCTTAGAATCACAATATAAACCGTTTTAGACCATTTTGAGCATTTCGATAACAATTTTCACACAAAAACATCAAAGAGCACAAAATAGCTTAATATCGTATTTAAAAATGTTTTAGACCATTTTGAGCATTTAGATAAAACTTTTTCACACAAAACACCAAAGTGCTTAGAATAGCTTCAAATCGCATTTGGAGACGTTTTAGACCATTTTGTGATTTTTGAAAAAACTTGTTAACATAAAAACACCAAAGTGCTTAGAATAGCTTCAAATCACATTTGGAGACGTTTTAGACCATTTTGTGATTTTCGAAAAAACTTATCAACATAAAAACACCAAAGGGTTTAGAATAGCTTCAAATCGCATTTGGAGACGTTTTAGACCATTTTGTGATTTTGAAAAAACTTGTTAACATAAAAACACCAAAGTGCTTAGAATAGCTTCAAATCGCATTTGGAGACGTTTTAGACTATTTTGTGATTTTCAAAAAAACTTGTTAACATAAAAACACCAAAGTGCTTAGAATAGCTTCAAATCGTATTTGGAGACGTTTTAGACCATTTTGAGATTTTCGAAAAAACTTGGTTACACAAAAACATCAAAGTGCTTAAAATCACATTATAAACCGTTTTAGACCATTTTGAACATTTCGATAACACTTTTCACACAAAAACATCAAAGAGCACAAAATAGCTTAATATCGTATTTAAAAACGTTTTAGACCATTTTGAGCATTTCGACAAAACTTTTTCACACAAAACACCAAAGTGCTTAGAATAGCTTCAAATCGCATTTGGAGACGTTTTAGACCATTTTGAGCATTTCGATAACACTTTTCACACAAAAACATCAAAGAGCACAAAATAGCTTAATATCGTATTTAAAAACGTTTTAGACCATTTTGAGCATTTAGACAAAACTTTTTCACACAAAACACCAAAGTGCTTAGAATAGCTTCAAATCGCATTTGGAGACGTTTTAGACCATTTTGTGCATTTCGATGAAACTTGGTTACACAAAAACATCAAAGTGCTTAAAATCACATTATAAATCGTTTTAGACCATTTTGAGCATTTCGACAAAACTTTTTCACACAAAATACCAAAGTGCTTAGAATAGCTTCAAATCGCATTTGGAGACGTTTTAGACCATTTTGTGATTTTCGAAAAAACTTTTTAACATAAAAACACCAAAGTGCTTAGAATAGCTTCAAATCACATTTGGAGACATTTTAGACCATAAGTGCTTAGAATCACATTATAAACCGTTTTAGACCATTTTGAGCATTTCGATAACAATTTTCACACAAAAACATCAAAGAGCACAAAATAGCCTAATATCGTATTTAAAAATGTTTTAGACCATTTTGAGCATTTAGATAAAACTTTTTCACACAAAACACCAAAGTGCTTAAAATAGCTTCAAATCGCATTTGGAGACGTTTTAGACCAATTTGTGATTTTTGAAAAAACTTGTTAACATAAAAACACCAAAGTGCTTAGAATAGCTTCAAATCACATTTGGAGACGTTTTAGACCATTTTGTGATTTTGAACAAACTTGTTAACATAAAAACACCAAAGTGCTTAGAATAGCTTCAAATCGTATTTGGAGACGTTTTAGACCATTTTGAGATTTTCGAAAAAACTTGGTTACACAAAAACATCAAAGTGCTTAAAATCACATTATAAACCGTTTTAGACCATTTTGAGCATTTCGATAACACTTTTCACACAAAAACATCAAAGAGCACAAAATAGCTTAATATCGTATTTAAAAACGTTTTAGACCATTTTGAGCATTTCGACAAAACTTTTTCACACAAAACACCAAAGTGCTTAGAATAGCTTCAAATCGCATTTGGAGACGTTTTAGACCAATTTGTGCATTTCGATGAAACTTGATTACACAAAAACATCAAAGTGCTTAAAATCACATTATAAACCGTTTTAGACCATTTTGAGCATTTCGATAACACTTTTCACACAAAAACATCAAAGAGCACAAAATAGCTTAATATCGTATTTAAAAACGTTTTAGACCATTTTGAGCATTTAGACAAAACTTTTTCACACAAAACACCAAAGTGCTTAGAATAGCTTCAAATCGCATTTGGAGACGTTTTAGACCAATTTGTGCATTTCGATGAAACTTGATTACACAAAAACATCAAAGTGCTTAAAATCACATTATAAACCGTTTTAGACCATTTTGAGCATTTCGATAACACTTTTCACACAAAAACATCAAAGAGCACAAAATAGCTTAATATCGTATTTAAAAACGTTTTAGACCATTTTGAGCATTTAGACAAAACTTTTTCACACAAAACACCAAAGTGCTTAGAATAGCTTCAAATCGCATTTGGAGACGTTATAGACCATTTTGTGCATTTCGATGAAACTTGGTTACACAAAAACATCAAAGTGCTTAAAATCACATTATAAATCGTTTTAGACCATTTTGAGCATTTCGACAAAACTTTTTCACACAAAATACCAAAGTGCTTAGAATAGCTTCAAATCGCATTTGGAGACGTTTTAGACCATTTTGTGATTTTCGAAAAAACTTTTTAACATAAAAACACCAAAGTGCTTAGAATAGCTTCAAATCACATTTGGAGACATTTTAGACCATAAGTGCTTAGAATCACATTATAAACCGTTTTAGACCATTTTGAGCATTTCGATAACAATTTTCACACAAAAACATCAAAGAGCACAAAATAGCCTAATATCGTATTTAAAAATGTTTTAGACCATTTTGAGCATTTAGATAAAACTTTTTCACACAAAACACCAAAGTGCTTAAAATAGCTTCAAATCGCATTTGGAGACGTTTTAGACCAATTTGTGATTTTTGAAAAAACTTGTTAACATAAAAACACCAAAGTGCTTAGAATAGCTTCAAATCACATTTGGAGACGTTTTAGACCATTTTGTGATTTTGAACAAACTTGTTAACATAAAAACACCAAAGTGCTTAGAATAGCTTCAAATCGTATTTGGAGACGTTTTAGACCATTTTGAGATTTTCGAAAAAACTTGGTTACACAAAAACATCAAAGTGCTTAAAATCACATTATAAACCGTTTTAGACCATTTTGAGCATTTCGATAACACTTTTCACACAAAAACATCAAAGAGCACAAAATAGCTTAATATCGTATTTAAAAACGTTTTAGACCATTTTGAGCATTTCGACAAAACTTTTTCACACAAAACACCAAAGTGCTTAGAATAGCTTCAAATCGCATTTGGAGACGGTTTAGACCAATTTGTGCATTTCGATGAAACTTGATTACACAAAAACATCAAAGTGCTTAAAATCACATTATAAACCGTTTTAGACCATTTTGAGCATTTCGATAACACTTTTCACACAAAAACATCAAAGAGCACAAAATAGCTTAATATCGTATTTAAAAACGTTTTAGACCATTTTGAGCATTTAGACAAAACTTTTTCACACAAAACACCAAAGTGCTTAGAATAGCTTCAAATCGCATTTGGAGACGTTTTAGACCATTTTGTGCATTTCGATGAAACTTGGTTACACAAAAACATCAAAGTGCTTAAAATCACATTATAAATCGTTTTAGACCATTTTGAGCATTTCGACAAAACTTTTTCACACAAAATACCAAAGTGCTTAGAATAGCTTCAAATCGCATTTGGAGACGTTTTAGACCATTTTGTGATTTTCGAAAAAACTTTTTAACATAAAAACACCAAAGTGCTTAGAATAGCTTCAAATCACATTTGGAGACATTTTAGACCATTTTGTGATTTTCGAAAAAACTTGTTAACATAAAAACACGAAAGTGCTTAGAATAGCTTCAAATCGCATTTGGAAACGTTTTAGACCATTTTGTGATTTTCGAAAAAAATTGTTAACATAAAAACACCAAAGTGCTTAGAATCACATTATAAACCGTTTTAGACCATTTTGAGCATTTCGATAACAATTTTCACACAAAAACATCAAAGAGCACAAAATAGCTTAATATCGTATTTAAAAATGTTTTAGACCATTTTGAGCATTTAGATAAAACTTTTTCACACAAAACACCAAAGTGCTTAGAATAGCTTCAAATCGCATTTGGAGACGTTTTAGACCATTTTGTGATTTTTGAAAAAACTTGTTAACATAAAAACACCAAAGTGCTTAGAATAGCTTCAAATCACATTTGGAGACGTTTTAGACCATTTTGTGATTTTCGAAAAAACTTGTTAACATAAAAACACGAAAGTGCTTAGAATAGCTTCAAATCGCATTTGGAAACGTTTTAGACCATTTTGTGATTTTCGAAAAAACTTGTTAACATAAAAACACGAAAGTGCTTAGAATAGCTTCAAATCGCATTTGGAAACGTTTTAGACCATTTTGTGATTTTCGAAAAAACTTGTTAACATAAAAACACGAAAGTGCTTAGAATAGCTTCAAATCGCATTTGGAAACGTTTTAGACCATTTTGTGATTTTCGAAAAAAAATTGTTAACATAAAAACACCAAAGTGTTTAGAATAGCTTCAAATCGCATTTGGAGACGTTTTAGACCAATTTGTGATTTTCGAAAAAACTTATCAACATAAAAACACCAAAGGGTTTAGAATAGCTTCAAATCGCATTTGGAGACGTTTTAGACCATTTTGTGATTTTGAAAAAACTTGTTAACATAAAAACACCAAAGTGCTTAGAATAGCTTCAAATCGCATTTGGAGACGTTTTAGACCATTTTGTGATTTTCGAAAAAACTTGTTAACATAAAAACACCAAAGTGCTTAGAATAGCTTCAAATCGCATTTTGAGACGTTTTAGACCATTTTGTGCATTTCGATGAAACTTGGTTACACAAAAACATCAAAGTGCTTAAAATCACATTATAAACCATTTTAGACCATTTTGAGCATTTCGATAACACTTTTCACACAAAAACATCAAAGAGCACAAAATAGCTTAATATCGTATTTAAAAACGTTTTAGACCATTTTGAGCATTTCGACAAAACTTTTTCACACAAAACACCAAAGTGCTTAGAATAGCTTCAAATCGCATTTGGAGACGTTTTAGACCATTTTGTGATTTTCGAAAAAAATTGTTAACATAAAAACATCAAAGTGTACAGAATAGCTTCAAATCGCATTTGGAGACCGTTTTAGGCCAATTTGTGATTTTCGAAAAAACTTGTTAACCTAAAAATACCAAAGTGTTTAGAATAGCTTCAAATCGCATTTGGAGACGTTTTAGACCATTTTGTGATTTTCGAAAAAACTTGTTAACATAAAAACACCAAAGTGCTTCAAATCGCATTTGAGACATTTTAGACCAATTTGTGATTTTTGAAAAAACTTGTTAACATAAAAACACCAAAGTGCTTACAATAGCTTCAAATCGTATTTGGAGACGTTTTAGACCATTATGTGATTTTCGAAAAAACTTGTTAACATAAAAACACCAAAGTACTTAGAATAGCTTCAAATCGCATTTGGAGACGTTTTAGACCATTTTATGCATTTCGATGAAACTTGGTTACACAAAAACATCAAAGTGCTTAAAATCACATTATAATCCGTTTTAGACCATTTTGAGCATTTCGATAACACTTTTCACACAAAAACATCAAAGAGCACAAAATAGCTTAATATCGTATTTAAAAACTTTTTAGACCATTTTGAGCATTTCGACAAAACTTTTTCACACAAAACACCAAAGTGCTTAGAATAGCTTCAAATCGCATTTGGAGACGTTTTAGACCATTTTGTGATTTTCGAA